>NC_058372.1:109827727-110130757 GCF_018350175.1 Felis catus | reverse complement strand
AGTGGTCTTAAACATTTTTTCATGCGTCTGCTAGCCATCTAGGGCTGTCTTCTTTGGAGAAGTGTCTATTCATGTCTTTTGCACAGTTCTTCTGTGAATTATTTGTTTTTTGGGTGTTGAGTTTGATAAGTTCTTTATAGATTTTGGATACTAACCTTTTATCTGATATGTCATTTGCAAATATCTTCTCCCATTCTGTCGGTTGCCTTTTAGTTTTGATGATTGTTTCCTATACTGTGCAGAAGCTCTTCATTTTGATGAGGTACCAATAACTCATTCTTGCTTTTGTTTCCCTTGCCTCCAGAGATGTGTTGAGTAAGAAGTTGCTCTGGCTGACTCTGAGGTCAAAGAGGTTTTTGCCTGCTTTATCCTCTAGGATTTTGATGGCTTCCTGTCTTATGTTTAGGTCTTTCATCCATTTTGAGTTTACTTTTATGTATGGTGTAAGAAAGTGGTCCAGGTTCATTTTCCTGCATGGCACTGCCTAGTTTTCCCAGCACCATTTGCTGAAGAGACTGTCTTTTGTCCATTGGATATTCTTTCCTTCTTTGTCCAAGAATAGTTGGCCATACGTTTGTGGGTCCATTTCTGGGTTCTCTATTCTGTTCCATTGATCTGATTGTCTGTTCTTGTGTCAGTAACATACGGTCTTGATGGTTACAGCTTTGTAGTATAGCTTGAAGTCCGGGATTGTGATGCCTCCAGCTTTGGTTTTCTTTTTCAAGACTTCTTTGGCTATTTGGGATCTTTTCTGATTCCATACAAATTTTAGGATTGTTTGTTCTAGCTCTGTGAAGAATGTTGGTGTTATTTTGATAGGGATTGCTAATGTTTATTTTTGAGAGAGAGAGACAGAGAGAGAGAGACAGAGAGGGAGAGAGAATGAGTGGGGAAGGGGCAGAGAGAGAAGGAGACACATAATTTGAAGCAGGTTCCGGGCTCTGAGCTGTCAGCACACAGCCTGATGTGGGGCTTGAACTCATGAACTGTGAGATCATGACCTGAGCTGAAGTCAGATGCTTAACGGATTGAGTCACCCAGGCACCCCTACATGAGGCTAAGTTTAGAAGGCTAAGTAAATCTCCAAGTTTGCCCATTGAGCAAGTTTGACAACATTAACAACATTCTTATAGATCAGATACTAAAATAATCAATTTATAGATAAGCACATAGAGTCTGTTATCCTGGTTTTCCCTCAATTATTAGGCTTATTTTTATTATGGTCTTTTTTGAGTCATAAGCCAAAGAAACAAAGTATAGTTACAGTCCTTCCATACTTTGTTCCAAGTTCGTTTTTGGTTGGACTCTGGTTAAGGCATAAACATATAATAAAAGTAACTTCTACCTGGCAACTAAAATATGCTACATAAATAATATGAATTATTATCATAGTGTGCCTAACATTTTAAAGATAAATATGATTTGATTATCCTTATTTCATTGATTAGAAAACTGAGGCTAGGAGAGGTTGCCCAAGCCACAAGCTAGTTAGTGCCAGGGTCAAGATTCAACCTCAGATTTTCTGTCTAATCCAAACACACTTACCAAATTATTAGTACTTCTCATCTTCTGGGGATAAAAACTTTCCCAGAACTTTGGCAAACTAGAATTGTCCCATGCCTGAACCTGGTCCCAAAAAGCAGACTCTTCTCTATGAGCTTCACAGATTTCAATGATGCATCAAAGCAATAAAGACATAAGGGGCACAGCATATTATTAGAATTCTTCCATAGTGGACCCAGAGTATTTCCTGGACAAGAAATCCATTGGTGGTAACCTAATTTTCACTCCACCTTCCATGGAATATAAACTCTTCCACTCGTTTTTAGTAATATTAGTGCCTTATGCTTGTGATACTGCATTTTTCATGTTTTATCACATTCAAAGCTGACCAAATCTATTCGTAAAAATATCTCATTAATTTCACACATTTTCTGAGCTAACAATACAATCTTTATTGTATACAGGGAAAGGGAAAGAATGAATGCTGAGAACTTCCCTATTGAAGAGACCCATGTTTCCTTCAGAACCATCAGTGACCCCTGGTTCAGATTTAAGGTAAAAAGATATAGCAGCCAGCAATGGTCTGGAGGCAGATCTGCTGTTGCCAACAACATGAGGCTCTCCTCTGGCCATAATTGAGAAAGAGTTCCACACAGAGGGTCCCTACAACTAAGGAAAAATCAAGCTTGAATTCTAACCTTGTTAAACTTCTATAGTAATGTGCACATTACCCCATCATGAGAGCAATAACTGCAAATTTGAAAAAAAGAGCAAATGAGTGTATAGATGAATGAAGGCAATTAGTGAAAAGCTCAAAGTCAGGCAATTGGATTTGTTGCACCTCAAGGGATAATATGTAAGTCATAATCTTAAAAGACTCAGCAACCTAAGCTAATACGTTTCCTACTCTGTAATATATGTACCCCAAAATTTATATATATGCATATAACTTATATATAACAATAATTACGTATTATAATTATATTGATTATATTATAATTATATAAATATATAAATTATATAAATAAATATATATACATAATTACTTTTCTGAATTTGTAAATCAAATCTGACTCATCATTTACTAAGGACTATTCAATTATCATAATTATATAGCAACTTACCCAGAGCCCATATGTCCAGGTGTTGTCAAAGTATAATATAAATGACTTCACCCAAACCACTTCTGCAAATATAAGTTATATCCAATATTTCCTACTAATTACTTCAGAACTAGCATAAAACTAACCTCTTCCAAAAATATTTTAGGGGGCCCTCCAGAAGATTAAAATTACATAACATTTCTAATTATTCTTAATTCTGGAACTAAGGTTCTAGGCAGTTTTTTCCTTGAAATTTGCATGAAAGACTAGTAAATTTAATGAATATCCTAATCAACATGATGTAAAGAATTTAATCTAGAGATTCAGGACAACAGCAGAGAATTAGTATTTCTTTAGGGTTATCATATGCATCACCACATATCTAATATTTGATAAACCCCTTATCTTTAGTTACATCCCTTAATTGCTCTAGCAAGAGCTGCAGATTCCTGCTTCCATGAGACTGAATCGAGAGAACTTTTATTGGTGGTTTGAGTATGTTGAGATGTAGCTGAAAGTCAGTGTTTAAACTGAATTACTCCCTAATCTTTAAGGCTTAGACACACACAGCTGAAAAAAGCTCAATAAATATCAATGCAGTTTGCTGAAAACATCAATGTAAGATCCCAAGAAGCTCCTGCTTAACTGTGAGGAAGAAGAAAGCAACATGCAGATATGCCCAAAACAAGAGACAATCCAAATACTTATGTAATCATTCACTTATAAATTCCCCTCATTACCAAGTCTACAAATTACCCTCAAAACAAACCTTAATTAGCTCCAAAGTATCATCTTAACATCAGTCATTGGTGTCATTAAAAGTAACAATATTAATATAAATGGTGATACTAAGTTAGGATGAATAGCCAACTGAATAATCACTCTGAAGAAAAAACAATACAAAACAAAAAACAAACTAACATTTCCAAACATCTTGGTGATGTTCATGAGAACTTCAAATGATGAAATCACCAAGAGCAATTTAGACTCGAGTTCTAGTGGATAAAGGGAGAAGCTGAGAGCAACCACTTGAAAGCTTTGTCATTCATTCATTTAACAATGTATTGAACAACTAAAACCTAGAGGTGAGTAAAGTAGTAAATAAGAAAGGCAATATCCTACTAATTCACAGTTCTGAGTGGGGCTATGAAGGGGAAAATGAGAAGTCAAGGACAATCTAAATTAGATGGGGAGATCAGAGACAGCACTCTAAGGCAAACTTGGTAGAGCTGCCCATGGCAAACATACCAACTGCACCATGGAGCAAATATGGGGATCACCGGTGACCTTGTCTTCACTAATAAAATGATGTACTTTTACCTACATGCCAGTTCTGCCTCTGCACCCTCAGTATCACATCTACAATTTAGGGATGCCCTCATTTCTCTTCTCTTCTATTCTGGAGAGTCGTGGCTCCTCCCTCCACCTCCTTTCCCCTTTACCTCCTCCCAGCTGGTCTCCTCTTGGCTGGCTGTATGTTTAAAGCTCTAGCTCTGAGGTCCTGCTGTGTTATGAGGCCAGGATCAGAAGAATGAGAACCAGCCAGGTGATATGTACGCATGGGGACAAATCTCAACACTGATAAGTCAATGTGGCTAAAAAGGTTTTCTTGATGTTATTGGAGTGATTCTTTACCACAATAGCTACGCAAATGTATTTTTCTCAAATTCAAGCACTACATTTAAAAATCTAAGTAAACGAATTTCATCTAATTCCCTATAAATTGCTTCTTTCCAATTATTTAGGAATATGTTTAAGGTCTTAGCGTTCAGTGTACCTAAAATAAAAATGAGGTTTATGCTATTATTTTCATTCTTTAAAAGAGCATTTAAAATTTGATGATATAGGAGCACCTTGGTGGCTCAGTCGGTTGAGTGTCTGTCTTCAGCTCAGGTCATGATCTCATGGTTTGTGGGTTTGAGCCCTGCATTGGGCTCTGTGCTGACAGCTCAGAGCCTAGAGCCTGCTTCAGATTCTGTGTGTCCCTCTCTGCCTATCCCCCACTCGCACTCTCTCTCTTTCTCAAAAATAAACACTAAATTTTAAAAAATCATTACAAAATTTGATAATATAATGGCTACAACAAGATAGTGTTTTAAATAACAGATTTACCAGATCTGTTATTTTTTTTTAATTTTTTTTTAACGTTTATTTATTTTTGAGACTGAGAGAGACAGAGCATGAGTGGGGGAGGGGCAGAGAGAGAGGGAGACACAGAATCGGAAGCAGGCTCCAGGCTCTGAGCCATTAGCCCAGAGCCTGACGCGGGGCTCGAACTCATGGACCGCGAGATCGTGACCTGAGCTGAAGTCGGATACTTAACCGACTGAGCCACCCAGGTGCCTCTCAGATCTGTTATTTAATGGAGATAAACATTACCCTGGTCAGATTCTACTGGCACACACAATAGCTCAATAACCAACTGTTGTTTTTAGGTATAAACATTTGCAGATGTTAAATCTGAAGATTCCTAGTTAGCAAGAAAAAAAATCTAAGAATATTACATATCTGGGCAAACAAACCTCACAATACCATGAAAGACAAATTACCATCAGGGGTAGAAAAAAAATACTAAAATAAGCACCTTCTTAGGTTTCTAAGTTTCAAAGCCCTATAGCTGGACAGAACATAAATAATTGTTTCTTTTTTAGTGTTTTATAGACAGAATCAAACCCAAAATGACTGTGTTCCTAAGAACTTTTTTATACAGGCTAACTTTTTAAAAATTAAGTTGCTTTTTTTAGCAATATAATTATTGTCTGTTTTCTCTAGTGATTTACATTTTTCCCATAATTTTCATCACAATTAGTAGTTGTATTATTTGCATGTTTGTTTGTCTGTCTTCTCTGCCAGACTATTACCTCCACCATGAAGGCAGCTACCATTTCCACTTTTGTTGCATGTCCTTAGGTCCCGGTAGGCCATCAGCATATCTTTATCAAATACATGGTACTTATATATAAGAATTTAAAATTCCTGAGTGGAATGCAGGAAAGGAAACATGGAGACTAACAGTTATTTAAATTCTGACCATATTAGCAGCATAAACAAAAAAGTAAACTAACAGGAGCTATATTCTTTTTGTACGTGAGGAAAATGAATCTAAAATATTTAGATGTCAAAATTTCTCTTCCCAATACTAAAACTGTGAAAGAGTATAAATTTTTTTTAAAAAGTAACGTAATATATTCCATCAGGTTATGAGTAAATCAATACAGAAAAATTTAACAACTAATGATTAGGAATAAGGCTTACGTTTGTTTTTAGAGTTTGAGGCTAGAATACGAAAATGTAGGTTACATTCTTAAAATCTACAATCACACAATAATGCCAGTTGGTATTTTTATACCTTAAAATATACAACCTTAGCCTTGGTTAGCTACACTGAGCATAGTAGAATTTCAATAAACATCTATTAATACAAATGATATTCTAGAGGTAAATGGTAATTATTACGAGTTTGCCTTTAGAATATGAACTATGGAGGCACAGTGGAAAGACTGGAGGAAATGTCTAGAATGACAACTCTTACCTCCACCTTAAATGTTATTTGTGTACACATTTTTATGTTCAGAAAGTAGAGAGGTGGCAACAAGAAAAATATATCTTGTTAAGCACCTACTCTGTACCGTGCACTTTTCATACACATGATCTTATTCCAACATAATATTCTGAATTATCTCCATTTTTCTTTATGAAGAAACCACAGTTTAGAAAATTTAACTCGGAGCACCTGGATGGCTCAGTTAGTTAAGCCTCTCACTCTTGATTTTGGCTCAGATCATTATCTCATGATTCATGAGATGGAGCCTCACTTGGGGCTCTGTGCTGACAGCATGGAGCCTACTTGGGATTTTCTATCTCCCTCTCTCTCTGCCCCTTTGTTGCTCATATGCTTGCATTCTCTCTCTCTCTCTCTCTCTCTCTCTCTCTCAAGAAATAAATAAACATAAAAAAATTTTTCTGTATACCTAGATTCCTTATCATGTGACCCATGTATTCACATAACCAGGTTAGGCCAGGGAGTCACTTGGGCCTTACTATACTATACCTACTTCTCATGCCAAGGAAAAGTCCTGGGGACCTGCAGACACAATAATACCACCTATTCTATTTGCCAACAGCAGAGTCAATACACTTGCTTTGACCCACAACACTCCCCCAGTAAGACGGGTTAGAAGTCTGATCCTACCAAGGGTAGTGGGGGGAGCTTGGTCAGCCAGACACAAATTACTAACCCAAAATGACTGGTGTCAATGCTGTTTGATGAATGTGCAGTTATAGGTATTGGCCCAGAGGCATCTGTCATATGAAAAAAGCAGGCACTTGTCATAGAGGGCCCAAGGACTCTTGATATACTATGCAGCAGCTTAGATTAGGAGCAGGAATACTGACTCAGTGACAAATACATGTGTGAGGAAAACATTTTATGTGTCTATACATCTGAGTTTTTATGACCCAGCTGGAGCTATGTTTCATGGGCTACTAGTTGGAAAAAAGAAAGCACAGCAGTACTCCTTCAGAAGGGGGCTGCTAAGTAAGGTTGTCAATAAAAGGCCTGTAACCCTGTTAATTTTACCATCATTAACCCAGGAGATTCTAAATGGCAATGGGGCAACCGAATTGGCATCTGGATCCATGGGCGAGGCAGAGACCCAGGGACTGTGCTATATGTCAAGAAAAGTCACTACTGCCCATCCAACCACATCCCATCAAGTCTTCCACTCCTTCTACAAAGAAATAAGAAGTAGCCCCCTCTCATTTCAGTCACTTCAAGGAACTTGTTTCTAGCCCTGACGGAGACTATAGCCCAGCCTCTAAAGATCTCTTCTTGCTATGCATGTGGGGGAACCAACATGAGGAGATCAGTGGCCATGGAAGGCTAAAGAATTAGGTCCCCACAAACCTTTTAATGGAACAGAATGCCCCAGTCCTCCTACTGGGGTTTGGCTCAAGACCTCAATTATTGGGAAAAACTGCCTTGCCTGGTGGGGAAAAAAGTTCATTTTGTTGGAAGCCAAATGTGCCCAGGCCAAAGATTTTACAACTCAACCGCCCAGGAAACTCAATGGTGGGGGTCCCCAGATCACCTTGAGGCAGATCCCCACCCCTTGTCTGAAGAATGAATTTATTGCTATGAGATCACTAAGCAGATATTCTGGATTCAATGTTTTAGTTCAAGGGTTAGAAAAAGGTCTAACAATTCGCGTGTTTGGTTAAAACATGGACCAACATTAAATGAAATCAAAAAGCCAGAACTGACTGCCTTGGTATAGAAGAAATGAATAAATGTTAAAGTGGCTTATTATGTATACATGCTTACCTACCCCAGCAGGGTGAAAAGGACACAACTGTCATTATGATGTGAGAAATAGATTTGTGAGGGAATCCCCAGGTTCCTTGAATAAATCTGTGGTCACTCTTTGTAGGTCAGAAATTACAGTGGGAATTGCTGCCATTAAACTGGCATCCCTAAATACAATGAGGAAAATTGGATGCCAGGGCCAAGTGGCAGCACTTAATCACCAAAGACAAAGCAGATGTGGTTACCATAATGGACAGCAGAACCAAAACAATAATTAGAATAGCCTGACTTGCAAACAGAAACTGATGGCATTGGGTATTTGATCATGGTGTCTCTAGAAAATAGATGGGCAATTTAACACTTATTTGATCTGTACAAACCTAAGAATTCTAGGACTAGTGAGCAGAAGTCTCTCTTGAATCATTAAAATAGAGTCACAACCTCTCAATCAATTCCTCATCTTAACCTACTTTACATACCCAGAACCCTCTGAATGAAGGAGAGGCCACTACCTTTGAGAACCTGCTGTACTGACAAAAATTCATATTGTTGATCTTTCTCCCAGCCTATAAGCACCAGTGGCAAGCAGAGATGTTGTTTGGAGATTTGGCAGGCCCTGTTGGTGAATACAATGCAAACCTTGAGGCTTTTGGAAGAAAGCTTTGCCTTCCTCTGCAGATACCTACTCTCCTTTTGAGAAACAACTTCCGGCTTACTATGGGCCTTAGAAAAAAATGAACACCTAACCATGGCCCACCAAATTATCATGAGACCTGAGCTTCTTATCATGAATTGGGTGCTGTCTGACCCAGCAAGTCATAAAGCTGGGCATGCATAGCAACACTCCAGTATCAACTGGAAGGGATATATATGAGATTAGGTTCAAGCAGGCCCTGAAGGTATAAATAAATTGCAGGGTGAAGTCACCCAAATGCTAATGGCCCTTACTCCTGCTACATTACCTAATCTCTACCCATCCACACCTACTGCCTCAAAAAGAGTTTCCTAAAGCTAGTTGATTGTAGAAGAGAAACTTTGGGCCTGGTTTACAGGTGTTTCTGTCTGATATACAGGTACCACTTGAAAGTGGTACGCTCCCTTTCTCATAGATCTTGGAAGTGCAATGGTGAAGGGAAATCCTCCCAGGAGGCAGAACGTTGAAAGTGATGCTAGGTGTCTATATTGCTTAGAGAGAGAAATGGCCAGAGGTATAAAACTGTCCTGGTACATAGGCTGTGGCAAATGATCTGACTGAATAGTCAGCAATTTAGAAAAAAAAAATTATTAGAAAGTTGATGATAAGGAAATTAGGGGAAGAGATTATGTCAGTAGACCATTCTGAATGGGCAACAAATGTGAAGATATTTGTGTTCCATGTGTATGTTAACCAAAAGCTGCCCCAGCAGAGGAAGATTTTAATAATCAAATGGATAGAATGACCCTTTTTGTGGATATTGTGCCTCTTTCCCTAGCCACTGCTGTCATTGCCCAATGGATTCATGAACAGTGGCCATGGTAGCAGAGGTGAAGATTATATATGGGCTCAGCAACATGAGATTGCGCTCACTAGGCTGACTTGGCTATAGCCACTGCTGAGTGCTCAATCAGCCAGCAGCAGATACACACTGAGTTCCCAATATGGCACCATTCCCCAGACACTCTGCTAGCTATCTGCTTCCATCGTGGAAGGGGCAGTGCTTTCTTCTTACCACAAGAGATATTTTGGACATAGAGCGTCTTTGCCTATGGGCAATATTTCTGCCCAAATTGCCATCCGTGGATTTATAAAATGCTTTATCTGTTGTCATGATATTCCATGTAACAATGCTTCTGGTCAAGGAGTTCATAGCAAATGAAGACCAGCAATGCTCACTCACTGGTAATACCATATTCTCCAAAACCCTGAAGCAGATGGCATGACACAACAGTGGAATGGCCTTTGAAGACTCAGTCACAGGGCTAGTGAGGTGGCAGTACCAGGCTGGGCTCTGGCAATATCCTCCAAGAGGCTATATATGCTCTAAATCAACATCAAATTTATAATACTCTGTCTCCCACAGATAGGATTCATGAGTCCAAGAACCAAGGGTGGAAATGGGTGTGGCACCACTCACGATTACCCCTAGCAATCAACTTGCAATCTTGTTTGATAAATAAATGCACAGTTTCTCTAGACAATATTCACCATTATAAAGAAAATCTATTAGAAAGAACCATGGATTTTCTTCTATTGAAAACAGTACTTGGAGAAACAATCATTGAAGCTTTGGAAATTCACGATAGCCACGTTAACCAAAAATAGTGAACATCAGCCTAAGATTTACTTCAAAATGTAAGGAATAGGAAACTTTAACAGAAAGCTGTTAAAAGTTAAGCCACAGACAAAAGACTCAATTTTCAATTTTCTCTCTAGTCCTTGGAGGTAGAGGTCCTGGTTTGACGTGGAGCATTCTCAAGTAACATAAGTTGGCTAGATATTCCCCTAAATGATGATTAGCGGGGAAAGGGCCAGTTCACACTTCATGTCATTTTAAGGAAATTAATTTCAGCAACTTCTGCACTATCTTCATTTCCATTTCAAGTAAGTGCAGCCAAAAACAACCACCTACTTGCTAATCCTCTCACTTTATACTCTCTTCTCTGGTACATGACCACTTCCTTAGGATAAATCCAAGGAGAGGAAGGAATAGTAACACCTCTATACTGTATGTTTTACTTAACTTAGGCCCATGTGAGTGGGTTCAACTGTGTGGAATTCAATCTGATCTGAAGGTTACTGCAAGCCTTAAAGAAAAAAATAGCAAGGTTCATTACGTCAAAGTTGCCTTCTAACCCATTAGAAATAAAGGACAGTTTAGTAATTAACATGCTTACGTTTTTCAGACTGTCAAAAGACAGTCACATGAGTCTATACTAAGCACTATCAAAGTCAGCATCTGTAAAGACCTGCCTGACTCCCTACGCCAGCTTCCCTCCAGGCCACACAACTCTCAAAGTGAGGATGTCACAAGTTCTCTTTTCTCTGAGGCCTCCCCTCTCCACCCCTCATGCCCCATAACAGAGTCTTTGCTTTAATGCCCTGGATGGTACTCCACTGCCTCCAAAATGGGCCTCTGCACTAGTCAATCCAGTTTTCCCAGGGCCTGAATTTCAGGCCCCAGTCCCAGCCCTAACCCTGGGGCCCCACTATCTGTGATCAGACCTCTCTGTTTATCTGCCTGGATATCGCCTGCTTCCAGACTCTGTGTCACCATGGCACGCCCACCTGCTGGGACACCATCTGCTGCACCTTGCTGGTCTTCCCGGACTCCGACCCCCTGCCTGTCTGGACAGCCTCCTGTAGCTGTCATCATCCTCCCTAGATAAGAAGCCCACTAGCTCGACTGGACTTTCTCCCATCAACTGAAACAAATTCCAATTAGCTTCTTTCACTCTGATAGGCATGTCTGTCCTGTCTTTAAAAAACAAACTGATCCATCCCTCTACCAACAAGCTCTTATTCTGATGTTAGGCTGCTCTGTGCCCTACAAAATATTTCAATTTAACAGGTTTCAAGCTTAATTAAAAGAGATTGCACGTTTTTTAAACAAAGAGTTGTGTGTGTGATAAGCTTAAAAAGATAGAAGCCATGTACAAATCTATACTAAAGAAACCTGACAGTATTTTCACTAATACTACAGAGGTGAAAAGCAACCATCAAATTCAGCTTTCCAAATAGCTTGCTATCTAATAACACATTTATAAAGACAGAAAACAAAAAATGAAATAAGTGACATTAACCCTTAGAAGGTAAACAAAATGTCTACACAATACAAAAAATAAGTTATAGAGGTTGTCACAGTCTATACAATTATGAGATGGATAGATATTTTGCCTAGATTTTAAAGCAATTCTTCAGCTTATGCTTTAATTTAAAGCAAATGACAGGGGCACCTGGCTGGCTCAGTGGGTGGAGTGTGTCACTCTTGATCTCAGGGTTGTGGGTTCGAGCCCCACATTAGGTGTAAAGATTACCTAAAAATAAAATCTTTAAAAGTTTAAAAATGACAAAAAAAAAAGATCAACATTAGACCACATAGCCACTAATACTCTCTGTAGAAACAATGTTGTCAATAGTACAAGTTGAATGAGTTAAAGATGTGTTGAAAACAAAGGCAAGAAACAAAAACTTAGAATAATACAATCTTCAAATTGGAGATACTCTTATAGAAATCAAACCCAGTGAAGTCTGACCACATGAAAATTGTACTAAACAGTCATACAGGCATTAAGAAATTTATAAATACCAATTAATTTAATCTTCTTAATAACTCTCTAGGATAGGTACTATTTTATAGATGAGAACCCTGAAACACAGAGAGGTTAAGTAACTTGTCCCAGAACAAACAGCTAATAAATGGCACAAGCAGGACTGAAATTTGGCAGCCAAGGATTTGATCCACTGCACATGTTCTCTCTCTGAATGACTTACTAAGACTTACACAGCTAGATCACGGCAAAGCAAGGTATCGAACAAAAGATTTCACTTCCGATGTTTAGTGATCTTTCCATCAAATCTTTTGTGTTGTTTCAATGTTTACCTAGTGTCCGAGAAACATGAAATCATATATGGTGGGCTAGTACATTGCCACAAACAAAACAGCCAAAGAATATTATAAAGTACTGCTGAAATTACAATTGATGTGATGTGATTCAGCTATGATATGTGTTTAAGTACTAAGAACAGACTCTTCAAACTAACATATAGAATAATTATAAATCAAGGGGGCCCCTTGGCAGTCAGCTCACACAGTTGAGCCATGTTCCACATAATATACAAATAGCATATAACCCACAAACCAGACTAAACCAAAGAGGAGCCTTCATAGGTAGGCAATGTGGGTATGCCTGAGGGATATTGTCCTTTTAGCCACCCTGCAGCAGCCATGCCCACACATAAGGAACTGTTATACCCTGAAGACTTTAATAACAATCAGCGGCTAAAATATTCATGAAGTCTTTCAACAATGGGAAGATATGTCATCTGAGACAAATAATAATTACCATCTCCTGTGCAGCTTTTGGACAATGATTTCACCTTTTCAAAAGTTATACCCATGACCTTTTAGGGTTGTGTTTTAAAACAACCATAAGCACTTCCCTACCAATGGATTTTTTATTTTTTATGACTATAGTTATAGTTTCTATGCTATTTACAAGACAGTATAATAGACTGATGTTAAATTAATAAAAAATAGGATATGTTCTCAAACATCTGTAAATGAGAATTTTTCAGGCTGAACTTATTTGTAAAACAATCAAATTACCATAATCTTATGAAGAATCTACTCAGGTGAAACTTGATACTTAAAACATGATAAATCTTCACTTTCAGAATGGCATTTAACTTATATAGAGTACATTAGTACTTAAATTTATGTCCAGCAGGTAGTTAATAGGTTTTATTTATCTTATAATTGTATAAAATATCTTGGAAAAACAAAAACAAATTTAAAACAAGTAAAATTTAAAAACTATTTTCAAGCCTTTAACCCAAGGAGCTATATTAGTTTAGAAGTTTAAAATGAAATAATGAATTACTTGTCCTAACTCCATGTACTATAAATTATTTAATTTGGTACCAGTTTACTATGAAGAACACCTGAGATTAAGCCTGCTTAAAGGAAACTGCAGACCTTAGTTGGAACTGAAAACCCTTGGCTAATTGGGGAGTTAGTTCTGTCTCCTCCACAATCTTGGCACACCCAAACCTTGCAGAAACAGACATGTCATGTTCATTAACTCGCCAGCTGTTAACAAGAAAACTATAGGGCAAAGCAAAGCTGACAAGTAACTGGAAAATAAATGACCTCTGATCACCAGTGAAACCTTATTTACCTGGCCACATTCCACTACCTATTGGGACAAAAGGAACAGAGTGCTAATCCAGTGGAAAGAAGCAATAATTAGGGTTACTTGAGCCATCATAGAAAAACATGATGGATTAAAGCCATAGTGTAATCAGCTATTCTAAAGGCAGGATATCAGGCATTTTCCTGATGAAGTGGCCCTAAATCCGTTATCTTCTATCTTTTTTAAACATAACAAACAACCTGATGAAAAGAACAATGGATTGGCAAGCTTTGTCTATTTTACCCCACACAATTGTTTCAGATTTGGGCTGGGTATTTCGAGGCCTTCCATTAACCAGCTGTGTAACCCAGAAAGTCATTTCACCTCTCACAGCATTGTTTTTTGTTGTTTTTATTTTTTTGTTTGTTTTGTTTTTCATTTGCAAGTTAATTCTTCATTGTGATTTGCCTGGGAAAGTCCTAGTTTATTTACATTTTCCTGACTTCCCATCCAGCTTAGTTTTTGTCATTTTCAAAAGGTCTCAGTGTTGACAACATAGTAAGACGTAAGTTAGTATGATGCTTTCTCCTAACTCATCCAGCAATAACATCCTGTCATCCATGAGCCTGATTTAGGAGTAAGGGAGGCCACTAGATATGAATAGCAGATGTCTTATCAAGGAAAATAAAAATTTCACCAGGGAGGACAGAGATAGAATTATATGTAACTACAAAGATGTCAAAAACAGTGTTGTGAAAAGCAGTGTGAAGTTAGTTTTGTAAATTTTAAAAACACAAACCAGGACTAAATATTGACGTGGTTGCATAAATATGTGAGTAAAAGTATAAAATGGATTGGAACAATAGACACTAATACATAGATGCTTCTGAAAGGAGGTTTAATGAATTATAGCTTTTTATTTCTTTAAAAAGAAAGATGAAGCAAATATAAAATAAAATGATAATTCTGAGAGATAGGAGTTGATTTTATTCTTTGTTGATTTTATTCTCTGCCTTGTTTAAATGTCTCAATATAGAAATTACAGAACATGCACTACTGAAACAAAAGAAGGCGGAGCTAATCAAAGCCAGGCCTGGAAAAGTAAACATATAGAAATGGCTTGTTAATTGCAGCTGGTAAGCATAACCTGCAGTCAACCAGTCTGCTGAGCTGGTGTTACAGGCAATCACTAATTGCTTTATTGGTTCCTGTTGGCATAACCTGGCTCTAGTGCAACCACCTGAAGTTCCTCCGGCCTTCTTATGGTTGAATCGAACTATTCAATGGTTGATACCAACTACATGACTGAAACACAGGAACTGATTGCAACACAGGTACTTAGTGACAAACAAAGCCCCAGCGACTTTCAAAGTCATCCAACATGCATAAGCAGGCTCTCTTTGAACAGGTCATAGCACATTGTCCAAGATCCTTTTTGATTTAACTGGCATAGGTTGACAATATAGGTCCCTTAGCATAATTCAAAGAGCTAGAGACTGAGCTAAAAAAGGAATCTTTCTAGCTTCTAAGAAGAGATAAATACTAAGCAAATGCTAACAAAATGGAACTGACCCAATGTGTTTTGTAATGTTGTATGTGCTTATTATTGCTCACTGCAAATTTCAGAAAGATTTTGTTTTTATAAATCCCAGGATAGGGCAAGAGGGACTTTCTACAACAGTGGGAATCATTTTTACTTGCTGGATGGTTTAAGGCAGTCCAAGTGTTCCCAGGATAAGACTCTAGGTCCCCATTATAACACTACCAGTTACCAACTGTCCTATTACAGGCTAAACATTTTTAATTTGTTGACTTATACTCATTTTATTCAATTCTCAGTGCAGTCCTAGGAGACATATGCTATTACTATCCCCATTTCTCTGATGTTGGAATGAGGGCTTGCAGATGGGAAATTTGGCCAAGGTCTAGGAGTTAATTGCAAAGCTGGTGGGCCTGATTTCAAAGCAGCCATAGAGTCTCTCACTGTATTGTCTTCAGGGGAGCCCCTACTGTATCAACGATTTCAATAACAGATCATAGAACTCTTATCCTCAGAGAGAAGTTAACTACCGGGGCGCCTGGGTGGCTCAGTAGGTTAAGTGGCTAACTTCGGCTCAGGTCATGATCTCATGGTCAGTGAGTTCAAGCCCCGCATCAGGCTTTGTGCTGACAGCTCAGAGCCTGGAGCCTGTCTCAGATTCTGTGTCTCCCTCTCTCTGACCCTCCCTTGTTCATGCTCTGCCTCTCTCTGTCTCAAAAATAAATAAACGTTAAAAAAAAATTTTTTTTTAAAAAAAGAAGTTAACTACCAACCCTCCGTCCCCAGGCTCTTACCATCCCATAAATGAATTCCTTGTGCCACATTCTTTCCTAATGGTACCAATCTTCTGAAACCATTTCAATTACCAGAAATAGCTTATTACCATTTCAGGTAGCTATTTCTTTGATTAAATAAAAACAGGTCTTCCTCTGATTCCCATCCACTCAACCTATTCCTTCTTAATCATATAGAACAGATGATATTCCTCACGTAATTGAAGAAAGTTAGCATGTCATCCACAGGACCTCCCCAAACTACTAAATGTCAGCCGCTCCTTATATGGCTCTCTTTAGGGTCTCCTCAGATTCTGGCAGTTCACAAACCCTGGAGAATTGCAAAGTGCCTTCAGCTCTGTATCCTCAGTGCTCACAACAGTGCCTGGCACAGGCTAAACGGGGTAAGTGCTCAATAAATAATTAATGAGAAAATGAGTTTTGCAAACTCTACAAACAATAAAAGACTAGTATTTTGATCACTAACAATTAGTGCTTTCCTCCCCTTTACAGGCGTGTCTGTTTGTTCTGCTCTTTTGTTTGTTGTTTATTTGTTTTGTTGCCCATTTTTCTCTCCAGAACTGACTGCTTCACAAACAGTTTTCTAACAATCTGCAAAGATGACAGTCCGGCTAGCATGAAATCAACAAGATTGATTTCTTTATCTTTAGGGTTGTACTTGTTCAGTTTTGTTACTCTTATTTAACACAAAATGGCTAAGCCTCTCTTTTGCTTTTATTATGGGAAGAGAATATTCTAGGGGTACCTGAGTGGCTCAGGAGGTTAAAGCGTCTGACTTCAGCTCAGGTCATGATCTCACAATTTGTGAGTTCAAGCCCCACACAGTGCTCTCTGCTGTCAGCGCAGAGCCTGCTTCAGATCCTCTGTCACCCTCTCTCTCTGCCCCTCTCCCACTTGTGCTCTCTTTCTGTCTCTCTCAAAATAAATAAACTCTTTAAAAAAAAAAGAAAGAAAACATTCTATACATTCCTTTTGGCTATCTCCAGGCCTTTTTCTGGGGATGGTCAACAATATATACATACTAAGTGTATATCTATGAACAAAAAAATGTATGTTTTAATCAATATTTTTTTAGCAGGGGTATTAGAGCTAGGGACTAAGCTGGATTAATCTTTTTTTTTCTTTTTCTTTCTTTTTTCTTTTAAGATTCAGACATTTCTAGGCATGCATCATGAGCCAGCAGGAGAAATCTGCCAAGGACATAACTTCATAAGTACCTAAAATTTTTTATAGGAAGGACACTGATAATGGCTGTTAGCCAATCCCCAGCACCAAGACCTCTAAGACAAAAAGCCACCTATTAACAGTTATGGCCCATGCATAAGAGAAGGAGAAAACTCTTTAGAGTTGGTAGATAAAAAGAGCTAAAAAAACAAACCTGATCCAAGAGCAATGGTCAAGTTAGAAAGAAGGGGAAAGGTAGATGAATGCAGAACATTGGGCAATTTGACCCTGGAGTCAAAAGGCCACCACAGATGGAGAAGAGGCAGAGGTGGGGGGGGGGGGGTCCACGTCAGTTGAGGGACCACCATGGAAAGGCATGCAGCAGGGGCAGTGACCTCAGGAGGAATAGCAGTGGCCAAGAATCAACACATCGACCAAAGACACTGAGAAGGACTGAATGAGAACAGAAAAAAGATTAGGAGGTTCATGGGTCTGCTGGTTACTCTTTCTCATGAGATATTTGGGGCTCAGAGTTTAGCAACTTTTCTAATAGGGCCCAAGATAGAATATTACTGTTTTGTTAGTGTTAGTGTGAATTGTCATAGTGCAAGCTGATATTACCTGGGATATTTAAAATAAAATCAAACTTTTTTCCTTTATTTCTTTGTCCATTGATGACAATGAATTTTGCTTTCCCACTTGTTCTAGGGCTCCAGCATTGAAGGAGCGAAGCTACTCTAGAGGGAGATGAAGAAAACAACCTTTCTTGTACTATGCTCTACAATAAAACAGGAAATACTTCTCTCCAAATTTGATCATCATGACATTCCTCTGCAATTATCCACTATGACATAATCCAAGACAGGAAACTGAAATGATTTCATTTTTATTAGAGATAACATTTTAACTCATTATACAAATTCAAACATTACTCAATCATATTGTCAATAACTTCTATTGAAATGAAATGCTTTGGAATATGTAAGAATTATAAAACTGTCTACCTGAAATTCCTTACTTTCTTGGATAGTTTAACTCAAATTTCGTTGACCTTTTTAGGTGGAATAATCCTAATTTCTCTGTCACTATTTGGTCATTTCTAGAGTCCAATCTTTATTTTTAGCTAAGACATACTATATATTCACTCTACAAAATGTCTGTAATGCTTTGTGCCTACAGCAGGTGCAATACCAAATGACTACTATGCCAGGATGGGCTCTGCTTTATTAAGCCTTCAGAGAGTGGTGTATTTGGAATATTAGTCAGAACTTGCTGATTTATTAATTCCCAAAAAATCAAGAAAAAATAATTTTCAAATTTTACATCATTAGGCATGCTGCTTGAATCTTTTTTCTCCTTATATGTACAGAAGTTTTAATATGTTCATTTTCAATTCTATAAAGTTTCAATTATGGTTTCTGCCCTTGATGTCATATTAGACAAGATTATAAAAGTATTCACCAATCCATTTTCTTCTAGTTATGTCTCACTATTCTTTCTTCTTTAATTTGATAGATATTTGTATCTTGTGTGAATAGAAGATCCAAATTTACAGGATTTCCTAACATTAACCAATTATTGGAATTGTGTTCATGTAATAGTCAGTATTTTCTCCCCTAACATGAAATGCTGTCTTTATTATACATTACCTTTATGTGCTTAAATTTCTTTGGGGAATTTTCAAGCTGACTTAGTTCCTCTAAGTCTCTGTTTTAGTAAAATTACTATATCATCTTAGTAATGGTAACTTTATAATATTTTTTAATAGTTGGAAATAAAATTCCTTCCTTATTATTCTTTCTCAAAAATGTGCTTTCCCAGGCTGCCCCTTCTTTCACATGAATTTTAATAATCATTTTGCCAACATATTCCTAAAAATCTGTTTTTATTTTGCTTTCATTTTATTTTATTCACTTATTTATTTTTGAGACAGTGTGTGAGCAGGGGAGGGACAGAGAGAGAGGGAGACAGAGAATCTGCAGCAGGCTCCACGTTGTCAGTGTGTGGGGCTTGAAGTCAGGAACTGTGAGCTCATGACCAGAGCAGAAGTAGGACACTCAATGGACTGAGCCATTCAGACACCCCAAAATCTCTGTGTTTTTAAGTGGAATTGCATTGACTTTATAAATTTTGGGGGGGGGGAGCCAACACCATTACAACATTTGCTATTCTCATCCAGGAATACAGTATAAATCTCCATTACGGCTAATCTTATTTTGTGTTTCTCAATAAAATATTATTGTCTTCATTTAAGCCTTACACATTTAAGCCTTAATTTCTTACACAGTTTACTCATAGATATACAATATTTTATTGCTATTATAAATGAGATTTCCTCATCACGTTTTAGCTGTTATTAAAAAGTCAATGGATTTATTCACATTTATCTTTTGTATGGCAAGTTAACAGTTTCTTTTTTTTTTTTTTAATTTTTTTTTTCAATGTTTATTTATTTTTGGGACAGAGAGAGACAGAGCATGAACGGGGCAGGGGCAGAGAGAGAGGGAGACACAGAATCGGAAACAGGCTCCAGGCTCTGAGCCATCAGCCCAGAGCCTGACGCGGGGCTCGAACTCACAGACCGCGAGATCATGACCTGGCTGAAGTCGGACGCTTAACCGACTGCGCCACCCAGGCGCCCCAAGTTAACAGTTTCTTATTCTAATAGTTCTTCAGTTAATTTTCTGGTGTTTTTCATAAAAAATATAATCATTTTTAAGTGAAAAAGATGTCACCTCTTTTCTAATAATTAAAACCTTTGAGAATCAGCATACCATATAATTTGACACTAAAGACACATGAGTTAAACTGCTTGAGTTCTAATCACTAATTAGCTGTGTGACCTTGGCCAAGTTACTTAGTTTCTCTGGGCCTCAGCTTCTTGATTTATAAAATGAAGATGATAATAGTTCGTATCCTAGGATTGTGGTGAAAATTAAATGAGTTAATATTTGTAAAGTATTTAGAACAGTTTCTAGCATATATAATTAAAGTTTTAAAAATGTTAGTCTTTTAAAAAATTTGTTGTATTGGCTAGAATTTATAGAATGATGTTAATTATAAATGATGAAATTGAGCACCCAGTAAGCCTCTAACATTTTGTTTTCTTGAAATTGCTTTTTCAGTTTAATAATATCTCCCTATTCCTAAGTTACTCTGTTGTATATATGTGTTTTTTCTTAAGAGAAACAGAGTTGCATTTTAACAAATGTTATTTGGAATTCTATTAAGAAATAAGAAGTAGGAGTTTTATTCTTTAGTCTATTACTATAAAATTATTTTAATAAATTTCCCAATATTGAACCACTTGTACATTCCTAGAATAAGCATCATTTATTGTATTATTCTATTTTGTTGATTCCTACATTCCTATGTCCAGTATTTCAATGAATTTCTGTGATTCTTTTTTGTCTTACTTTTACTAGTGGGGGTGGGGGGATTTAGTGTTATGCTTTTTTTTATTAAATGAATCAGAAAAGTGTTCATCTCTTTTGTAGAGTTCATAGAATATGAGATAAAGTGTTTGGGAAAAATGTGTATTTTCAACCACCGATCATAAAAATACCTGATGAAAACAAGATACTTTACTCATCTAAACAGAATATTTTAGCTCCTGCCAAATCTTGCTATCCAAGCTGGTCAAGAGCATAGGCTTAAGCATCAGACAAAATTAGGCTCAAATCCTAACTTCACCACCCACTGGCTAAATGTGTGCACTTGGCAAGGTGCATTTTTATCACAGAGAAAACAATTCTTTCCTTACCTTCTTCACATGGAGTTTTTGTGAGGATTACAGAAGATGATCTTTATAAATCACTATATACTCCACCCACAATAAAGACTCAATAAATTATTTTGTTAGTCTTAATTTTCCTTAAATACAAAATTAATGTTTACAATTTGACTTGCTATTTTTTCTTAGTATGGAGATTTTGTTTATTTATAGGGAAAGATAAGTGCTTTTGATAAAACTATTGGTATGAAATTGTTTCATAATAAAAGGTATATTTCAATTAAGACGTGTTACTCTCTGCAGTCATAAATTTAAAAGTTGACATGAAAGTAAAAATGCTCCAATAACACATGAAAATGAACGTATTGCCACTGTCTCCATGAAACTACTGTGGGTCATTAAAAAAAGTTGTACTGGTTTTGAGAAAACCAGGCAACGAGCCTAAACCAAATTTGATGTCTTCCACTCTTTCCTGTTCCCTTGGAGCTTTTTGTTCTCATGGGAATCTGAGAGTGGGAGGAGAATGTTACAACCTTCACACAGGCTGACGCTTACTCCATGTTTTCTGATCTGCCATCTGAAGTGCAAGGGTGGGGGCAAGCCTCTCTCTTTGGCTGGGAGAACACAGCACTAAAACAGTGAAGTGGCCTCAAATATAAGTGCTACCAATGTAATAGAATTTTCGTGAAATATTAAGATTACAACATGAATGTAGCCTCATTTTTAAAGGACACAATAGGTGAATAAAAGCATATACAGATATAAATATATGTGATATATATTCTATATATACATATGAGTATATACAGAGATCTGTATATATTCATATTCACCTACACAAATGGGTATCATGTATATATATATATGTATATACATATATAATTATTATCATATATACGTTATTTGTAAATATGAAATACATGGTATATATGGATATATAGACACATATCACCAGCACAAAGAAATCTGTTTCTCAAAAAAGAGTATTTCACATTTTGTCCACCAATCAGTATTATCAAGAAATATTTACTTGGGGGCACCTGGGTGGCTCAGTCAGTTAAGCATCTGGCTCTTGGCTCAGCTCAGGTCATGATCTCACAGTTAGTGAGTTCGAGCCCTGTGTCAGGCTCTGCCTTTCTCTCTTTCTCCCTCTACCCCTCCTGCACACTCTCTCTCTCAAAATAAATAAATAAACTTAAAAAAAAAGAAATATTTGCTTGTATTTACTATGGTCTCTGAGGAGATTAGAATTGACCTGATAGACCTAGTGAGTTTCTCTTCTGTTTTAAAGACTATAAATTTTAAACATTATTTTGGTAAGCTGACTTCCTCTGCTAAGAACAACTTAAACAAGCACAACTAAGAATGTAAATATCAAGCTAGGCTCAGCCTCTGTACTAATCACTGGTCTCCGGCAAACACAAGATGAAAATGTCAATCTCGAATTCTCAGCATGCGTTATTTGCTATTAATCTGACATTAACAATAGATTCTACCAAGCTTCGATTAAACTGTATTGACTTTTTTTTCTAAAATAAAGACTACCACTGCACCTTTTCTTTGCTGTCCTCTGGCTTTATAGCAACAAAGATATTTTTAGGGACATCCTCAATAGCAGGATCAATGGATCAAAAGTGTACCTACTTCTATCTTTTCTGCCCTGTGTGGCCTCAATAACTTGATGGTTTCCAGCTTCCCCCAGATTTCTCTTGATCAAGTGCCTTTCAGTATACCCGTGACCCCTGAAGGAAACAAAGGGGGAAAAAGATTTATTAAGATTAACATCTCTCATTCCTTGTCTATTTTGGAAAAGAACACATGGTTCCTTCGGCAATAACATTGTCTAACTTAACAACAAAATGCTGCACAATTTTAAAACAACATTCATTGTTATTTTTCCATTCCTCATCTTGATTTTTTTTAATACTCTTCTGATTTATAGCAGGAACAGGATAAATTTCCTTGAGTAAGCAGCTCAATACTCCCTTATAAATGAGGAGTGTGTTTCTTATTATTATTTGGTTCACTGTTCAAACTCATCAGTTGTGTTCTGAGCAATCTTTCTTCGGTTTTGCTTCTAAGACTGTGTAACATGAGCAGTCACACACATTCTTAATGAATAGTGAAATCACCTATATAGCAAGATATATACTTTCTTCAGCTCTCCAAATTTCCAATGAAAATAGATTCACTAGATGAGTGACAACCTTTCTCAAATGTGTGATTTTAAAAGCACCAAATCCCTGCAGCAATCCATATTTGAATTCCAACGCCAAGAAGCAAAGACATTGTTTTTCCCATAATATTTGGAATTATGGAAGATAAAATGAACCCAGTAAAATTTAGTCTACACCTAATGCCTCCATATCAAGAAGTAGCTTGAAAATTTGCTGTGAATAGGCATCTGATCCACTTGCTAGGTTTTCCTACTCACACTCTTTTAAGTATTTACATATCAAAAGCCCCTATTTTAAAACTAATTGTACAGAAAACAAATTGGTTATTTTCACTTCTACATATATTCCTG
This sequence comes from Felis catus, assembly GCF_018350175.1. NCBI lineage: Eukaryota > Metazoa > Chordata > Mammalia > Carnivora > Felidae > Felis > Felis catus. Next base: position 110,107,256 of record NC_058372.1, on the reverse strand, counting down.
ACAGAGGTGGCTGAACCCAGGTCCCCTTTCACTGGGGCCATCTACATATTTGAGCATGTGGTAAATGTTTAGTTGTCCTAGATGAGAGCACCATGTTTCATGTTAGGGAGATTACCTGTTCCTTTCTCTACAAAGTGTGGGGCCAGTATTGTCAATATTCCTATGTTTATATGTGCTGTCTAACTTTACGAGGGTTATTCAGAGCAGGAAAGAGTCCAGAGCTGTCTGCTGTTTTCTTCTCACCCCTCTTCCCCATAAACCACCAAACTCTATTTCAGGCTCAGAATGTTCCTCAGCTCACTCTTCCAATTCCATTACCATATGCCCACATCTTCCTCCACCCCATCAGTTCTTTCAGATGTTACAACATCGCTCAGTAGGCTCCCTGGTTCGACGCAAGCCTTTTCCAGTCCATATTCCACACACCATTCATGTTGGGACACTAACTGAACTTTTAATTTGTATAAAACCCAAGAATTATACATAGCGGAAATGTTTAACCATTATTCTCAAATGAAGTATCTTGTCCCCCAAATGCCAACAGCATTATGCTAGCCATCTTTTAAGGTAGTTTTCAAATAATTTCATTACTCTTCTTTTTCCTTTGCTTCTCATATTTCCTCATAGCTTACAAGTAATCCAGCGCAAGAAAGTCCAAGGGCATCGTAATAAAGGGCAGAAACAGTGATCTTAGTTCTAGTTCCAGTTCATCCAGTTCATCCATTTATCACCTGTTGACTTTGAGGAGTCATCTCCTTTCTTGTTAGGTAAATGGCAGAGCTTTGTTTATCAAATGGGGATGGAAATATTTATCTTGCTTATCTCTATAGGCTGTTCTGGGAATCAAGGGTGATCACATACAATAAAATACCAAATACGCAATACTATTATTACCCTCCCCGAAGAACTGCAACAATAAAAAATGTGCTTCTTGTGTGTTAACTCTAGATTCAGATTGGGATCCTAGAAAAGGTAGCTGTGATCACACTTTTAAGTCTTGCAGCTTCCTTCTGGGACTATGATGCTCTAAAGGGTTTTGTTTGGGCTTCCAAAGTGGGGGAAAATACCAAAGGAATCACACTCTAACATATTTGGATTTCTAAGACATGCTGAATCTAAAGAGGAAAGAAAAGGAAAAGGGGCTCAAAACCGTGACAAATTTTAATTGGCTAAAACTACCATAACTGAAATAATCCAACTGTCATTTATGGCACAAATGTTAGTGCAGTCTCCTAAAAACTCAGATAATTACTCCATACATTACTGGACACTTTCAGATACGAAATATGTGCCTATTCTCTATCATTCTGTTGTAGGTTTTAACTGGAGAATGTGGAATGTGTATAACAGGATGACTTTGTTTTGCTTCTAAAGAGAAAATACAAAATATCAACCCAAATATCATTTCATATATAAACAGCATCGTAGCCTCAGTTCAAGGAAGTGTATATTTTAGACTTAAAAAAAGGATGGGGGGATATATTTGAACTCATGCATCTAAACAAACTAAAGAAAGTGTAGAAATTAAGTAAAGCAAGAGAAGGGCAGAGTGATAGGAATAAAGACCACAGCTATATTTTCTTAAAATTGGGTGAAATGAATGTTAATCAGAGTTCACAAAGTCTGAATTCTCCTTTGAGTTGCATAGATACAACCAAGTAAATAAAATAACTCTCAGTGAAGTATAATTGTATTTGAAATTATTGTCACATATTAAGAAGGATCTGGAAGTTTGTTTGTTTATTCATTTAGATGCTCAAAATCAATACTTACTGAGTACCTTCCATACATGAGACTTTGCACAAGATGTGATAAGATGTACTGGTTTGAACCTGTTGGCCATATTGGGCTAGAAACAAATGCCAAAAGAATTGCACCAACAGCCCACATAGAAACCACCCTGCTCCTCTGCCTACAATGTACATCATCTTTTGCTCTCAATTAGCAGTATCTAGGCCATCCTTAAGGGATCCCAACTCAAATGCTGCTTCCCTTGTAAAGCTCTTTGGAATTGCTCCAGTTTGAGACTAATCATAATCCCTGCCACTAAATCACTTTGTTCATAACTCTCCGATGCACTAATCATGGCAGCTATGCCTTACAGCTCTGTGTGTAACAATCTTCCTTAGCAGCCTGTGAACATCTTGAACGGCAATGTTTTATTCATCCATCCATGGGACTTAGCACGACATACTGTAAGTACTCAGGTAGTGATTACTGAATAGAAAGTTCATACATCTTTACTTGCAGGAGCAAAAGATGTATCATAACTTTAAAACCAAGATTTGCAAATGTTTTATGTTCACTTTTGCTCTATGCGTTTCTTTAAAAAATGAATTTATGCCATGAATTTATACTTTGGTGGAAATATGGAAAACTCATGTATTCATGTATAAAAGTCTTCACAGTAAAATTAGCATTATTCTATTCAAATTCTTCTATTTGTTCTTGTTTCTCTCTCGTTAACTCAACCTATTCTCTCCTATTTTTCCTACTATATATGCTTGATTTCTATAACAGTTTTTAAACCAACTAGCCAAATCCTTGACAACTACTATATTTTCAAAAGTTTTGGTAGCTATTGCACATACATAAAATTGTAAATAACCTGTTTCATTCATTCAGTCAGTCAGTCAGTCAGAAAACAGTGTTGTCTACCACAAGGTAGACACCACGGAGGAAACACAGACCGTTTCAGGAGACAGAAGGTTACAGCTAGAGTAGTTGATAAGAAATACATACAAATGACCAAAATCAAAATTCAACCTAAATGTCACATTTCTACTTTATCTGAAATTATTAATTAAACAATTTTTGAATGAAATCTTAGTAGCTGAAAAATGAATTAAGAGGAACTGATGAAAATGACAAAGAATCAGATATATTCATGTTTCCCATGCAGTTAATACAAATAGTTAAACAGCCAGCTGTCTTCTTAGATTCAAGTCAATATCATAAACATGTGTAATAGGCAAAGTAAAAACAAGTTTTCTAATTAAAAATGTAATGCCAGCATTGTATAACTGCCTTTATTATAGGAATTTGGCAAACTTGACCAACTTTGTCCTAAAAATATTGACAAACTTTGCTCCCATAATTCCACTGTGAAATTCCCTTGACCTGTCAGGTCCTCTGGATAATTCTCTTTTTACTTTGCTGTCGGTGTTGCTGCTGCTGCTGGGACAGAAATGAGACAAAGAGGTTTTAACATTTAATAAACACGTGTTCTGTGTCATGAGCCTTGCTATACACTTAGCATTTTCCTCCATTTAATCATCACAATTAATCTACTACATAGCAGACTTTTTTCAAAGCTTAGAGATGGTGAGATACCCTCCTAAGGTCACATACCTAATACGTCACAGAGACAGAATTCAAATTCAGATCTGACTCTAAAGCCTGTGATTAATCCACTATGCATCATGATGCCTCACAATATTCTTGGGACTACTGACCTAGCTTCTATATATAACTTTTTCCCTATATTATTTTTCTTTTATGACTAAACAATAGTTATTGTTTTGCTTCAAAGCTCTAGGAAATACCAATTTTTTGGAAGATTGATTCAAAAATAATTCACTTATTCATTTCCTCTCATTTTTCTTTTAACCACTTCCCATTCCTGCATATCTCATACCAAAGAGAAACAACTTTAATGCTAACTGCTTGTGAATTTATTTTTCATGTTCACAGAATTTGGGTGGATGGAAAGAAGCATAATTTAAAAAGCCCCCTGCTATAGAGTATAGGCCCAAAGAATAAAATAAAATAGGCAAAGTTAGTTTGCACTGTCTTGCATTATATCATTAAAACCCAAAACAAGTCTGTTGTGAATACTGACTGGGTTGTCCTCATGAAATAATATGGTACTTAAAGAATTCTGTAATGACTGAGAGCACAGATTCTAAAGACATACTTTCTGATTATAAATCTGTACTGTGTACATTTGATCTCGTTACTTAATCTTTCTGGGCAGGCCTAGATTTCCCCAAATGTAAAATATCCTTAATAATAGCACCTATCACATACAGTTGTTGCGAGGGTTAAATGACACATGTACTTAATTGAAGTCATATAGAAAAATTCCCAGTACATACTGTGCTTAATGTTTTAGATGTATTAATATTCTTTTTTTAATTAAAAAAAATTTTTTATGTTTACTTATTTTTGAGAAAGAGAGAAACAGAGACAGAGGGAGACAGTATAAGCAGGAGAGGGGCAGAGAGAGGGAGACACAGAATCTGAAGCAGGCTCCAGGCTCTGAGCTGTCAGCACAGAGCCCGATGCAGGGCTCAAACCCATGGACTGTGAGATCATGACCTGAGCTGAAGTCAGACGCTTGACAGACTCAGCCACTCAGGTGCCTCTAGATTTATTAATATTCTTATATAACAAAAATAAGTAGAATGCTCCTACCAATGATGCATATGATAAAAACAGCAAAATGATCATGATCACTCTTAAGCGGTAAGCAGCTATAAATAAGGCATCTTAGAAAAACATTTAAATTTTCTATTACTATTGATATATATATCCAAGTAGTCCTCTAAACTGAATGGCTTAGACATATTAGCGAGTGGGCATGCATGGGTGTAAAACAAAAATCTGTGTGACATCTTTGAGAGGAATTTTTAAGCTTTTCAGTTTTTTTTTGTTTTTGTAAAGAATATAGTTCCCTCAAGGAATATAGACCCTAACGCAACAGAGAAGCTTTCCCTCTGTACTCACAGCAGCAGGCAAACAGTTAAAGCCCAAGGCCAGAAATACTAGATGAAAACAAAGTGGGAGGAAAGGAAATCAGGTTCCTATCACTTCTCTCTTGCGGGTCAGTGTTAATTATTTCTCAAATCTGACGGCTGCACGTTCCTCTGCTTCACACTTTAGCCTCTGATGCAACTATGTGTTATTCCAAGATATGGAAAGAGCTCAATTTTGGCCTTTAAAACATGCACCTGGATCTTCAGGAGAAGCCATTGCTCAATACAGGCAACTTTCAATCCTAAAAGCAAAATTCAGCCTTCTTACAAAAGCTGATTAGTCTTGACATGTTATCAACTCTCCTGAGGAGCCATTTACGGACTGTGTCAAATATTAAAAATAAAATAAGATGTGGGCCTGGTTAAATTATCTTCTGATTTGACCAAACCAGAATTAACTTGCTGATTTTTCTCAAATGTACATACTTGTTTTGGCTAAATAAAGTTAATAGGGAAAGTTACATAGTCCATGAGGCATAAAGAAAAAATTACTTTCCATTACCCAGAAACCTTACCTTGCAAACTAAGCCTGAAGGAGAAAGAAACTGGAATGAACGTAGTTGAATGAGAATTTTAGCTGCGACAGCTACCTGACTTGCTCCCAGTTCATGTTTAATTAAATTTACATCAATAATTCCATAAATTGCTTGCATGGTCATAGAACATAAGTTATCATCTTTGATCCTAAGGTCAAATACTTACTGCTAACAACCCTTGTGCCTCTGAGGGAGGCTTGGCCTCCTGCCAAACTGTACTGCTTCATCCACGGGGGCAGGCCCACTACCGTAACACCTCATGGGGGATGATGCACCACCATGGCCCCTTGGTTGCTCGGCAACAACCCCTAATGACTGCTCCTCTGGGACTGCTAGGCAACAGCACTGAGTCCCCCCCAACCAACCCCAGCTGCTCCCAGTGCACTGCTTCTCAAGAGGGCCAGGTTAACAGGAGGCCAGGGGCCCTAAGTGACTAATCACATAATCTATACACATTTCTCAGAATGCTCTCCAACTGTCACTAAATAGAAATCAGTGCAGAGCTAGGTCCTACCCTGAAGGGTACTCTTGAATGTATCCTTAATTTAAACTCTATCCTTGGATCTTTAGAGAAGCAGACAGAAAACTAATGCATCAGAGCCAGAATCTGTGGCCAAAAAAGTCTATTTTAAAAAGCACACACACATAAAGGAGGTCATTCTTTTTTCAATCAGATTTAAAATGTGACTTTCAAAGCTTTCATAATTTCAAAGAACTTTGCTATTTAGATAGTGCCTGTTAAAAGACAAAAAAAATGGGGAAAACATAAGAACTTTATAAGCCTATTCCTGAAATGTTTTAACACATAACTCTATTTAAGTATAGCAATGTCAAGGAAAGACCTTCAATTCTTGTCAATAGTTAAACCTACATTTACATACTCAGTTTCAATGTATCCCATTTATATCCGACCTACCTCTTAGGACAAAGGCAACGACTCAATCAACCAATCTAAAAACTTGCTCACACATCAGAACATGAGTACAGCCTTGCCTCTATCTTCCTCACTGTCCCTTACCTCTCTGTTGTGCAGGAAGAGGCAGGTGCCTTGGGAAACATGGGCTTGCAGCCAGTATACCATAGTACAAATAAGATTCTGCTACTCCACTACTTTAAAACCATCAGTCAAGTCCAAGCTATTTAGCATGGCACGGAAGGCACTTCTGAATCTACTTCCCATCAAACTTCCAGCCACACCTGCTGGGTCCACTATGTGATTTAATTATAGTTCCCTAAACACACTACACACTTTAGGTCTTTCCTCTTCCTAGGACACATTCCCCTTTGCCTGGCAAACTATTGGTTATCTGTCAAGATTTAGCAATAACATCACCTCCTCTGAGAAACTGTCCCTGATTTTAGAATTACATATAACTACCTCTGAGCATCTCTACAACTGATTCATACTACTGTGATGGCATTAGTCACCTACTTTTATGATTATTTACCTACTCAACATTAACCCATGTTGTTCAAGGGCTAGAACCTTATTCTGTTCAACCTGGTTTCCTCGGTGCCTGGCATATTCCTTAGCATTAAGGAGGTGTTTATACTATATTTAATAATGATTACAAAATAATGCGCCTAGACAAAATTGTAAAATACATGCAGATAAGGCATTTTTAACCTCTTAATTAAGCAGGGATGGGTAGTAAAGCAATTTACTAAAAAATAAAATGAAAACTAATCTCCTGAATTTGGGGCTGCTCTCTCTGTAAACTATGATGAATCATTCTGAGCAAATAAGTAGATAGCTCTGCCGTGATACAACCCATCCAGTATTATGGCTAAAATAAACACATTGCCTGCACCCCTTTTGTTATAACTATAATAACATCAAACTCAAGGGAGCTACATGGTCTGGTAACCAAATCACTAAAAGCTAGTCTGGAGCTGGTAATAGGGAAGATACTTTCCCTTTCAGTTTAGCAACTCTTAGAAGAGCTTTTGGGGGCACCTAGGTGGCTCAGTTGGTTAAGCGTCCAACCTTGGCTCAGGTCATGATCCCACAGTTTGTGGGTTCGAGCCCCATGTTGGGCTCTGTGCTAACAGGTCAGAGCTTGGAACCTGTTTCAGATTCTGTGTTCCTCTCTCTCTCTCTCTGCCCCTCCCCTGCTTGTGCGCTCTCTCTCACTCACTTGCTCTCTCACTCTCTCTCTGTGAAAAATAAATAAATAAACATTAAAAAAAAGTTTTTGAAGAAATCTTGGTGTAAGTAAAATAGAGAAGAGAGTATAAAAGAAACTAAATAACTAAACACCAATAAAGCAAGAAAACATTTTAATTTTAAAGTTTCCTAAATAATAATTTGCAAAATTTTATTTATTCAACATCTGTCTCCCTCAAAACACTAATTTAAGAAATAGGAACATGACCAAACAAAACACAAAAGCCCACAAATGTTGCAACAAAGTGTAATATCTTAAAGCTGTCCAACCTTGCCTCACCACCTCAGGAGCTACAAATACAGGCCTCCATTTTTTAATATAACAATACTTCTATGATTTTTTTATAATAAGTGCACATATATGTTTATGTAAACATATTACCAAATACTTTGATATTAGCAGTAATATGACTATCTAGGTTAATCCATGCAATACAAACTCTAATCAATGGAAATCTGAATTGTGCGCCTATCTGTTAAACTCAGAGAGAATTCTTAGTCTATTAAGAGCCTGTGGGTCCCATATACAGCTAAGGCTGTGTGCTTCCTCAGGTAGGAAACCTGTATCCTTGGAAGTATTAGACTGTGTGCCAGAAGGTACTCACAACCATGTGATAAATTTTGAATATCAAAGCAGTCTTACTTGATAGTATATATATTAAAGAATATTTATATTAATTAAAACAAAAGAGGGGTGCCTGGGTGGCTCAGTCGGTTGAACGACTGGCTTTGGCTCAGGTCATGATCTCATGGTTTGTGAGTTCGAGCCCCACATCAGGCTCTGTGCTGACAGCTCAGAGCCTGAAGAATGCAGGGGCACCTGGGTGGCTCAGTTGGTTAAGTGTTGGACTTCAGCTCCAGTCATCATCTCACCATTGTGAGTTCAAGCACTGCATGGGGCTCTGCACAGGCAGTGCTGAGTGGGCTTTGTATCCTGTCTCCTTCTCTCTGCCCCACCACCACTCATGCATGTGCTCTCTCAAAATAAATAAATAAACTTTTTAAAAAATTGTTAAAAAGAAGTAGAATGCAAAATTTATACTTACTTGTAAGATGAATATAAAATTTCATTGAAACTTTGCACTTTTCTATGGAGCACTTAAGTTATACCCTAGATTTCTGGGAATTTTTTGGTGGAAAAGAGGGAGAACAATTTGACCACAGCATAACAGAGTAGGACCATCATTTCCTCCATTCTGGATAAGACACAGCTATTGATACAACTTAAAAATACACTACTTTTGTTTGACAAGCACTTCACAATACCAATTCATATTGAATTGCCATAAACCAAAAATTTTTAAACCAATTCTACAAATAACCATTTTTTCACTGTCTGGTTTCTTTTAAAAATGCATGCCACTCTTATATTTATCCTCATCTAAACAACCTGTCAAAATAATTTTTGACTCATAGAGTACCACACTGATTATATGACTCCCTACTCAAAAACTTTCAAGAATGCAAATTAGCTACAAATTTAAGTCCAAAGTTTTCATGCCAGCATATAAAATTCTTCACCACAGGGACGCCTGGGTGCCTCAGTCAGTTAAGCATACAACTTCTGCTCAGGTCATGCTCTCTCGGCCTGTGGGGTCGAGCCCCGAGTCGGGCTCTGTGCTGACAGCTCAGAGCCTGGAGCCTGCTTCAGATTCTGTGTCTCCTCTCTCTCTGCCCCTCTTCTGCTCATGCTGTATCTGTCTCTGTCTCTCTCCCTCTCAAAAATAAATAAACATTAAAAAAAAATTAAAATTCTTCACTACAGCTCCAATGTATCTTTCTACCCAGTCCCTAAAATTCTTTTTTAATTTTTTTTTTATTTTATTTGACAGGGAGAGAGAGAGAGAGCACAAACAGGGGAAAAGGAGAGAGAGAGAGAGAAAGAGAGACAGAGAGACAGAGACAGAGAATCTTAAGCAGGCTCTGCGCTCAGCACAGAGCCTGACTCAGGGCTTTCAGGGCTCGATCCCACAACCCTGGGATTGTGACCTGAGCCGAAATCAAGAGTCAGATAATTAACCAACTGAGCCACCAACTGAGCCACCCAGGCAACCCTCAATTTTTTTTTTTTCAACGTTTATTTATTTTTGGGACAGAGAGAGACAGAGCATGAACGGGGGAGGGGCAGAGAGAGAGAGGGAGACACAGAATCGGAAACAGGCTCCAGGCTCCGAGCCATCAGCCCAGAGCCTGACGCGGGGTTCGAACTCACGGACCGCGAGATCGTGACCTGGCTCAAGTCGGACGCTTAACCGACTGCGCCACCCAGGCGCCCCAATTTTGTTTTTTCAAAGTTCCACATATGCAAAGGATTTTATAATTAATGGTGGAAATATAGGTAGAGCCTATTTTCTTCTTAATATAATTCTGAAACTTCTTGATTTTTCACTGCAATGTAAATTATCTCAGAAACACTTCAAAAATTTTAAAGTTAAAACTTAGTGGTATTTTAAGTGGCAAATATTACGGGCTCTGGAAAGAAAATATAGAATAACTCATTACAGTGTAACAAGGCAGAGTTGACAAAAAAGATTGAGTAAGAATCTGTGATTCTTGGTGAAGAATTTACAATAGCAAGCACATATGGTTCTTGAAAAAACTGAATTCTACATTTGAACGTTGCTAATATTTAAAGCAATGTATTTTAATGGATTGGGTATGTTTTTCTTTCGCTTTCTCATTTCTCAAATCAATGATTACCACAGGGTGCAGCAAAATTAGAATGTACTCTTTTGGTAAAATGGAAAATTATCTGTTTCATACCCTTGAGATCTGAAAGTTTATCTAACCCAAAACTGTCTTACGGGTTACTTTACATATGAAGGAAAAATGCTGGTTTTTTAAAAATTTGCAATAGTATACAAACTGTATAACATCATTACATCAATATAAAAATATAACCCTACAAACATACAAAAATTGGAAGATACCCAGTATTGAATATTAAAACTAATATTAAAAAATCTTTAAATGTTCTTGTGTGATGGCTTTAAGATAAAAATATCTGAAAGAAGTTGACAAAGTAAACCTTTAACAATATTTCTGTAAGACAATTTGAGATATTTTCAGATAAAGCCTAAATTGTTGTTATTATACAAAATCCTTATTTCATTAATAAAATCCATATTTCAAGTGGATCATACTGAGATAAAACAACAAAGTAAAGAAGTGAACCCTTTGACTATTAAGACCAATAATAATTATTGATAAATAATATAAAAAGTTTTCAACAAATTAGGATAAATTAAGATACTCTATTTAAAGTGTTGGTAAAAATAAACATCTATGAGTAAAAAAGTGCTTTGTTTCTCCCCAAATTAGAACCCAAAACATGGACTCCTCAGAGTTGGAACAACTTATGCTGGGTTTTACTTGAAGCTTAATACTTTTTGGCAAAATTCCACAGACATCTCAGGGAACTGACCCAGATCTACCCTGTGAGGAAAATATGTCTCACATCCCCTGACAACCTGCTCCCACTCCTCCTTGAGGCAAACAAATAAAAATTATACCCCGCATGTTGTAGACTGGTCCCATTTCTGCACTGTCAAATCCAAGTGGTACAAATTAACGGAAAACCCGAAATGACCTGGTTTAAACCAAACCTAGTTCAGTGGGTATATGACTTGGACTATTTCAGGATACAGTGGGTGCATTGCCCAAGTGAACACATTGCTTTTTTTGTAACCATCTTTACAACTAATACTGAGCACAGGGCATGTGTCATGCTCAGCAGCAACTGTTCAGAATGTCCAATTCGAGGGGCACCTGGCTGGCTCAGTCGGTGAAGCATGTGACTCTTGAACTCAGGGTCAGGAGTTCAAGTCCCACATTGGGTATAGAGCTTAGATCAAAACAACAACAACAACACAAATAAGACAAAACAAAACAACAACATTAAAAAGCTAACAGGTGGCTAATTTAAGAGGATGAAAAATGAATAAATATATTAATGAATAAATAAATGTTAAAAAAAAAAGAATGTCCAATATGAGTGAATGAGCTGAGTATTTCGAGTTAGAATGGTAAGCTGTGAATTTAAGCCCCAATCAAACCCGGCATTTGATCTCAAATCCGCTACTTTCTATTAAATGACTTTGAAAAGATATTCTCTTCACCCACTTATTTAGAAAATAGAGCCATAAGACCAACTCCACAGATTGGAGAATAAATGTAATATGTGAAAGCACCTAGTCTGGGCCTGGTATGTTGTTCAGTAAATAGTTAAGTTTCCATTCGCTTAACATGTATGCTCATTTCCACATGAAGAAAAAGTTAACATGGTCCCTTCGAAAAATTTTAAGCCTCTGTTACATATTGAAAAATACATTATACGTTGAAGTTCTCTACATTTGCCCTAATCCCATTTCCTCCTTTGGAAATCAGCTCCATAAACTATCTTTTCTGTGCCTTCAGCCTCTCCCACACTAATCACTTTTTCATGGCATCGAAAGAGAGAATCAAGACCTCTCCTTGAAACAGTAACTAAAAATTAATTTGACCCTATGTCCTGACTCCCACTACCCACCCACCTTTTTTTCCCATTTTTTGGTTACAGTCATAGGATGGGCGCTCAACACTGGCTGATCCCATTCCCTTACTTTCCATTTTTTTCACCCAGTAAAATCTGGCCTCCACCTCCCAATCATAAAACTATTACTCTGACTGGTAGGCTACTTGTCAAATAAAAAATCCTTTCAGCCCTTTTCCTACAAGGTCATCTCATGACTATGACCTATTGATCACACCACACATTTTGACGCGCTACATACCCTTGTTGCTATGACAATGCCCTTTCCAGCTTCTCTTTTTTGGGCTCTCAGGAGAATTCACTTCCTAGGCTTCCATTTTATCCCACTTCCCTTCTCATTCTACGTGCTTGCCATAGAAGTCTCATCATTATAGTTAACTTCCTGTATGCCTCCTGAGCTTGTTAAAAAACAGCCTCTTGGATATCTTCAACTCTGATTCCTCTTTTACTCATCATCTTCCCCCATACCCACTATATTAGTTTCCTAGGGCTGCCACAACAAATTGCCACAAACCAAGTGCCTTAAAACAATAGGAATTTACTCCCACACAGTTTGGGAGGTCAGCAATCCAAAATCAAGGTGTCAGTAGGGTTGGTTCTTTCTTGGGGATTCAGAAAGAGAATCTGTCCTATAGATCTCTCCTAGCTTCTGGTGGTTGCTGGCAAATCTTAGAATTCCTTGCATCTGCATAACTCCAGTCTCTGCCTCTATGTTTGTCTTCCTCCGTGTCTGTCTCTGTGTCTTTTTTTTTTCTTATAAGGATAGTAATTGTATTGGGTTAGGGGACCACCCTAGTCCATATTAACCAATTACAACTGCAATGACCCACTTTCTAAATAAGGTCACATTCTGAAAATCCAAGAAGTACATGAATTTTGAGGCGACATTATCCAACCCAGTAAATCTGCCAAATTTGCCCTCATTCTTATATTGCCTCAAACCTCAAGCCAAGACTCTGAGAAGCACTCTTTACTCCCACCTCTTTCTAACTTCATATCCCACTTGTCAAACCTGATCATCTTCAGCTTCTAATATTTCTAGACTTCAAATACTCTTGTTCATCTCTAATTCGTCATCCCTAATCCCCAATTTACTCTTTAACATCTCTTTCTAGGGCTACTATACTAGGTGTCCAACCTCCCTCAAATCCAAACTTGTCAGAGTTACAAGAGTATATATAAATACATACATACAATTTCATGGCATATTAGAAAGATGTAGAGCTGCTTTTTATTTTTTGTTACTGCTTCTTTACTGCAATGCACACAATCATGATAGCTCTCCTTCTTCAGAGACGTAGGAACTAAAAGAAAGAGTAGTTTCTGTGGAAGCTCTGGACTCTATAACATCTTCTTTTGGCTTGGTGGATTCTTTATAAACCTTTAGCATGTGGAAAATCTATCATATCTACAATCTAGCTTTTTATTAGATTTCAAGGCCTCTTTGGGAAAGACAGAGAAGAGGGGCTTATTTCAGTGTTTTGAAATTTAATAGTATTCCTTGGCTCCAGAGACTCCACAAGAGAAGTACTTATTCTCATTTTTTAAATAAACAAGCATAATAAACTAATGTAATTATATGAGTTATAAGCCATCCTTAGTTATGTGCATGCATGTGCATGCACACGTGCACACACGCATACACAGATTTTTAAAAATAGTGTTTTCTTCTGAGACATATTAGCCCAGCCCATAAAGATTAGAAATAAAGAATTTTATAGTAATTTAAGTAGACGCATGCTTGGGAAGACTGCTTAACTCTTCCCTGTCTTCCATGGTTTTATTCCTGAAACTATCACACTGGATATCAGTTTCCTCCTTTATTCCACCTCAAAAGTGAAAGTCTTAGAGTTAACCATGGTGACTTCCATATTCCCAAGTGGGGATTCTTTTTCATCAACATAGTAGATTTTAGAGCTTAAGGAAGTAGAGACTATGGGAAGGGAGAATTTAAGAAATAGAAGAAAAAAATTAGCTCCATTTATTTTGCCTATAAATGCTGCAAACAAGTTCGAGCCATCTTGGCCCCAGACTATGTAGTCTCAAAGTGCCTTCATTTTCCTTGACCCTCTTTCCAGTCTGAGAAATCTCATTCTAACTGATCCAGGATTCCAGGTGAGATTACCTCTTCCTGTTCAGGAATACAGTATAACAAATCCAAATTATTTTATTCTTAGACAACTCTGAACTTCTTTTGCAACTAAATACCCAACTCTTGGAAACCATCATATTTTAGAAGTAGAAGTGTCTGGAGGACACAAATCCACTCTGATTTATAAAGCCCACAGCCTGCACCGTACCCGGGCATAAAACTGGTCTTGCCATTGAGAACTGGAATAAAGAGTAATCTCACTTGAGTGAAGAGTAGACTATTTGAGTTCTCAAAATCAGTTGTATATCCAATAAAACAACAGCAACAACAACAACATAACCACTTTTGGTATGTTCAGATTCTTAACCTGGAGTTCTTTTTATGTAATATCACCAACTGATCATAACATAAAAAGTACATACAGCATATTAACATAAAGATTTCTGAGACCAACAAGATTCAGAAAAGCACTGTACTAACGGCAGAAGTTTTAAAATATGAATACAGGAGCTCTAGATTTATTCTCAATATGTGATTTTTATACACATCATAAATATGCAATCATAAGCCTTAGATCTCCACATCTAAGAATAGAGTATGTTTAATTATTATTTAAAAGAATTATGTGGCATCATGGTTAAGGAACCTTATTTTATCATAGGATTTTAGGGTTTTTATATTCAGAAAAATTATTTTTTAACTCAATTAAAATCTTGTATTGAAGGAATGGAAAACCACTGAATTTACTATCAGCCCATTAAGGTCTGAGTCTCATCAACATTTTGAAACACAATTTTCAAATTGCTTTCTTTCTCATTTTCAATGGACATAGAAGGAAATTCAGTCTTTATTAAGCCTGATTTACTCTCATTAAGCATTAAAAAAAGAAATTGGGGAGAGGTATGAATAGGCAGAAAACAGAGGATTTTTAGGGCAATGAAAATACTCTGCATGATATTACAATAATGGATGCCTGTCATTACACATTTGCCTAAACAATGTGCATAGAATGTAAAAGAGTGAATCCTAGGTTAACTATGGACTTTGAATGATTACAATATGTCAGTGTAGGTTTATCTATTGTAATAAATGCACCAGTCCTGTGGACGATTTTGATAATGGGGGAGGCTATACATGTGTGAAGGCACCGATTATATGGGAAATCTCTGTACTTTCCTTTCAATTTTACTTTGAATATAAAACTGTTGCAAAAAAAAATTGTTTTTAAAAATATTTTATTTCTGAGAAATACTACTTTTTTTCAAAATTATCTGAGCTCTAAATTCGAAAGAAAGAAAAGTATTTCCTCTCCCAACCTTCTCTCTACATATATGTATCAAATCATATATGATCCAGTAAGAAACATTTATGTCTCCAGAATTTTCGACTTTTTGTAAATATAAAACTTCTACCTAAAAAATCACTCTATAATGCTCTTTAAAAGTTAGACATAGGGGCGCCTGGATGGCGCAGTCGGTTGGGCGTACGACTTCAGCCAGGTCACGATCTCGCGGTCCATGAGTTCGAGCTCTGCGTCCGGCTCTGGGCTGATGGCTCGGAGCCTGGAGCCTGGAGCCTGTTTCCGATTCTGTGTCTCCCCCTCTCTCTGCCCCTCCCCCGTTCATGCTCTGTCTCTCTCTGTCCCAAAAATAAATAAAAACGTTAAAAAAAGAAAAAAAAATTTAAAAGATAGACATAAGTTTATCATACAACTCAGCAATTCCACTGATGAATATCTACTTATGAGAAATGAAAACATATGTACCTACTAAGACTTGCATGAAAATGTCCTTAGCATCATGATTCATAATAGCCTCAAACTGAAAACAACACAAATGTCCATTCACTAATGAAGAGAGACAGAATGTGGTATATCCATACAATGGAAAAAAAGAAATGAAATACTGATACATGCTACAACATAGATGAATCTCAAAAACATTATGCTACGTAAAAGAAGCCATAAACAAAAGACCACATATTGGATGATTCCACTTATAAGAAATGTCCAGAAAAGATAAATCTATAGAAACTGTAAAGAGATTAGTGGTTGGGAGTGAGAACAGAGACTAACCATAAATGGACATGAGGAATCTTTTGGGGGTGATGAAAGTGTTATAAAAACTGAGTTATGATAATGTTTTTACAACTTGGTAAATTTTCCTTAAAAATCACTGAAAGGGGTAAATTTCTAAAAATCTAAATTTCTAGTTTAAAATTGACTAAAGAGGAGAAAAATTGTCTAACACAAATGGTATGTGACACATTTTTAAATTTCCTGCGTAAGTATTCCATTAGCCTTGGATATTTTGTTGTAGAAAGATGTGGCAGACTAAAGTCAATTAAGACTCCCCCCCCAAAAAATCATACTTTGCTTCAAAATGGAATCATTTTATCTTCTGAAGCATCTTTTTAGAAAATGAACGCTTTTGAGTAGTATCTACAGAAGGGCATTCTAGTATGGATCATATCAGTAGGAAACAAAAAAGGTTTTCAAAATGTTGGCCTAACCAACCTCGATCCACAATCTACCCCATTACAGGACTTTCTGTGAGCTTTATGGCCATCAGATCTCATTTTAACAACCCAAATTCTGAGCTTTCTGAATATTAAATCTCAGAAGGATTTTTTTTAATGTGTAGAAACGCCGATATGAAGAAAGGCATCTTGTGAAGAGACAAAGTGGAGAGACAGATTTTGAATCTACATGTACATAAAGAAAGATGTAATGCTCACAGTAATTCTTACCCAATTCTTTTTCAGTATACAAACCGTTGTGTTTTTACTTTTTGATTTTTTTCTAAGTGGATATTTAAGTGGTCTCCGGGCTCAGATTTCTACTTTCTGTCCTGCACAGACTCCGACTAGTAATAACTGAGGGGTTTTTTTTGGAGGGGGTAGTGTGGGGTGAGGTGGGGGCTGGAGGGTTAAGTGTGTTTCCCTTTTACCCCGCTCATGCTAAACGTTTTCCAAAGAAACCGAGTTCAGTTGCGCTCCCTGGGATGAATTCTACGAAGATGGGACTGGAGGGTCAGTCTCAGCCTTACTCTGCAGGGAGCCAGCAGAGGCAGACGGGCCATCTCCCCCAGAAGACACTTTCAGGTGCTTCCCCAAGGGATTACAGCAGCAGCAAGCAGGACCCACGCCCTCCATCTCCTAAACCCCTGCGAACATATTACACTCGGGTCCCTCCCGGGCAGGAGTCCTAGGCTCGGGGAAACCTCAGGATCATCCGGTCTAATCAGTCCCGTATTTTGTCAAAGAATGAACGGAGACTAGTGAGGTGAGATGAGGTGAGTTAGCTAAAGCCACAGAGCCTGACGCTGGCAGAGCGGGTTAGAACTCGCGTCTCTCTGCTTTTCCGGTGGCCGCCAGCAGCTGCCTGGGGCTGGGAACGCGCAGCCCGAGGAAAACGACGTGGCATTGCCGGCGAGAGAGGCTAAGGGCTCAACAACTCAGGACAGGAGGTCACTAATGTCCACCTTCAGGGCAGACTCGGCAAAAAACACGTTACCAAACCTCCCAGGTTACGCCTGTTGACCTAAGCTCCCCCTTGCACCCAGACAGTACCTCAGTTTGCATACTAATGATGTGGCCGCTCTAGCACACCGGGCACCTGCTTTGAATTCCCCCGTGCCTGTGCAGACTGAGCGGAAAATGGGAAAGTTGCGCTTACCACATCTTCCCTCACTCAGTCTCCCCCGACTCCCCAAGTCCTTTCCCTCCCTCCTTCGCACCAGCCACGCTCACGCCCGCTATCCCTCAACCTGGTACGTACCAGCCGCGCGCAGAGCTCCGCGCTGAGCCTGGGCCAGGTGTCCTCGCGCGCGGGTTCGCCCAGCCTCCCTGTGGCCGAGAGCTGCGACGCGGGCTCCAGCTCCCTGCCGCCTTTCCAGTCCACTGCGATGCGGACGCCTCTGAGCTGCTGGGCTGGGGCGCAGCCAGAAGGTGGCAGTGACTCGGGGGGCGGAGGGAGCGACAGGCTGGACCCGCCCCCGGCGCAGAGCGCTCCCCCCCCCTCCCCGCCACGCACACACCCTCCTCGGTATCCGCGTGCAGTGGAGCTCTGGGCGCCGTGAGGCTCGCGGGGAAGAGCGACAGTGGCTCTTCCCGGTTGGCGCCCCGCGCAGGACTCTCCTGCAAGCGTGTTCACAAAACTCGTCAGTGATCACAGAACCTCTGTTCTACCCTCCTGCCACTCTGTCCTCCTGGGTGATTGCTCAGGTTGTGTTAAGAATTCGCTTGATGTGAGTGCAGGAATTTCGCCACTCTCCCAGTTCCCAGACGCTACAACTTGTCGGTTCGACCCATCGTGTGCGCCCGGGGGGATGTATTCTCCAAGAGTCCTAAGGTTGCGTTTTGATCTACTCGTGACTGTTTGGAGAAGGTAGGAATGTGCATAGTTTTCTTATCTGCACCCAGAATCTGGGTCTTCGTGTTTATTAGCAGATTATTTTAACAGATTGGGAAGGAACATGCAATGCCAACAACTTTTAGGCAAAGAAAAATAAGATAACAATGCCATATCCAGTTTCGTTTTCAGGTTCTCACAAGGAAAATTAGGTCCTTATTAGGGTTTCATTGTGTCCTTTGAAAGCCATGTTACCTGGAGCCTGCTTCGGATTCTGTGTCTCCCTCTCTCTCTAACCCTCCCCCGCTCATGCTCTGTCTCTGTCTCAAAAATAAAATAAAACATTAAAAAAAAAATTTTTTTTAAAAAGAAAGCCATATTAAATGGATGACAATAGTGCTGAAAAAATTAAGATACGATTCTCTGGTTTGTCCTCATTAAAGTCCTGAGATCGCCTCTGTTTTCCTGAAAGTCGTTTTTAGTGCTTAAAATCTTAATACCAATATTCGCATTGGCATTCTGCTCTGGCTCCCTAACCAAGGCCTATGATACCTGCTTCACTAATGACTACTTCTAAATTCCCTTTTTAGGCAAAGGCTATGTGAGATACAAAATTATCATCAGTCAAATATTTGATTTAAAATACCAACTAATGGTGCTACAATCAGGCCCTTTAAGTTACTTAATATTCTTACCCCCACAATGTAGTAATAATCATCACTATTTTCATTTAACAAACCGAGGTCCAGCGAGGTTAGATAAGGTTTGAATAAAGTGAAATAGCTAAGACTGCAAATCAGTTTTTGAACTTAGGTTTTTCTGCCTTTAAGGTTGATCAACTTTTCTAAACTTAAGATCTGTTAATAAAGCTTATGATTTTTCTAAATGTCGATCCTGTATGTTTTATCTTCTAAGAACATAGTTACTTGTGTGGTTGTTCAAACATTAATTAAAGGAATTGAGATTGATATTTTTAGTGTAACTTCAAAACTTATTGACATTATCAAAAATATTTGTATACCAAATATATTATAAATATTATTATTAAGGCAAATTATTCTGAGTCCTATTCATTTGAGATAGCCTATAATAGAGAATGATACTAAAATGTTTAAATATTTGAGTCATACTATGATGATCGGATTTTTATGATTCTGCAACTATATACCTTGTACTCACAAAATTTGTTTTGTTAGCCTTGTATTTTGGGTTAAATTTGATAATATCATTAGTCTTTACTGATATACTTTTAAATTACATATTTGAAATAATCAGAATCACTTGAATGTATGTCCATGAACACTCTATCTTCAGTGGCTAGAGTAGCACAAAACAAGTGCTTACAAGCAGTTTTTTAATGAAAAAATGTAATTTCACTTCCTTCAATTAAGACAAAATAATGACTTAAGAAACCACTGTAGAATGCTTTTGTCTACTTAGAATAGATTGAAGATTTTGATAGTCTCTCACTTCTATAGGAAAGTAAGGGAGATGATGCCATCAGGTAAACAGCCTAAAGGTTTGCAGTAACTGTTGCTAAGAATGGTAGAGAGAACCTGACCATAAATCCAAAGAAGTACTTTTGAGTCCAGGAACCGGTGGTGGTAGTAGTTGCACACGGTTGTGTGAATTTTTGTAAAATGTATGATTCTAAATGCAGAAAGTTTAATCAACTGTAGGGCTTTACCAAGTGGTCTGATGGAAAAACTAGGAGAAAACTTGGCTGCCATTACTAAGAGAGCAGATGAAGGACAGAGCCATGAGATTAATGTAATACTACATAGGAGAATAGATGGAGACATAAAAAAAAAAAAAGGAGAGAAAAAGAAGTTAAGGAGCTACAGATATAAATCAAATGAGGGAGAGAGAAAAATAAGCTATAGTCAAGGTGGGATAGGTTTCTTGGAAGTTCTAATAGTAGTGATGACATGGTTTATGGAAGAAAAGTGGGTGAGGTTGGCTGACATAGAATGAAGATGAAGAAGTTGGAGACTAAGGTACTGGAAAGGCCTTTCACATGGACACTGAAGCCAGCAACAAATAAGAGAAGCCATGAGAGTGAGTCATATACCAAAGATTTCCATGAATGTGGTGGAATGATCTGAAGCCAAGTGGATGACTGTGCAGAGTTGGGGCAGAAGGTACATATACAGGAAGCAAGGGGCTAAACAGATCAAGGGCTGATATAAGAGGTGGTCCACTGTTCAAAATCAATACTGGGGAGCTACAAGGATATCAATGCTGCCTTCCATGGCTCTAGGAAGTTAAACAATAAGCATTTTATCCTGAGGAAAGAAGATCTATGGGAAACTATTCTCAGAAGAAAGTTGATTTTCACATAAAGCAAGAAAATGGATAAAGCATAGTGTGAAGAAGTTACCAAGGTAGTGGAATTTATCAGTATTGAACAAAGACTCTGCAAGGTCAGAGTGGATACATTTAGGAGGCAGAGCTGGCCTCACAAGTATCCAGCCTGTGAGTAGCACAGGGCTCTATTCTAAAAAGGCCCTGGGGCACCTGGGTGGCTCAGTCAGTTAAGCATCTGACTCTTGGTTTCGGCTCAAGTCGTGATCTCACAGTTTGTGGGTTCGAGTCCCAAGTCAGGCTCTTCACTGCCAGAATCTCTGCTTGGGATTCTTTCTCTTGCCCTGCCTCTCTTGCCCTTCCCTGGGGGATCTCTATTTCAAAATAAATAAATAAATAAATAAACATTAAAAAGAAGAAGAAGGAGAAGAAGAAGAAGGAAAAAGAGAAGACAGCTCCATGGTTCCCTTACAACTCTTCTGTTCTTGTCTTGAAATTCCTAGTTTTAAAGTGACCCCACATTTTCATTTTGCAGTGGTTCCCCCAAATTATGCAGCCAGTCCTGTTTGGGGGAAGTGAAGAAATTGGAGTACAGAGAAGGAAGAAGCAGTACAATCCCTCTGAGAAGTAAAGTATGGGAGAGACTGAATCAGGAGGTGGTATTGTGAGGGGAAGCCAAGAATGGTGGAGGAAGCTGTGTAGTTGTAGGGTTTCAAGTGACATCCACTTGGGCTCTCTTCAGGGCCAGGCCAGCTGAGATGCGGGCAGGAGAGGCACACAGCAGTCCCCATCAGACTGCTCCATGTTTCCAGAGGCTAGTTTCCTAGGGCTGCTATAACATATCTCTGCAAACTTGGTGACTTGAACCAGCAGAATTTTATTTTCTCACAGTTGTGGAAGCCAAAGTTTGAAATCAAGGTGTTGGCAGGGCAGTGCTCCCTCTGAAGGCTCTAGGGGAGACCCCTTTTTGCCTCCTTAGCTCTTAGTGGCTATAGGTGATCATTGGTGCTCCTTGGCTTGTAGCTGCATAACTTCAATCTCTACCTCCACCTTCAAGAATATTCTCTGTTTTTCTTCTCTGTGGTCTTCACTTTTCTCTTATGAAATACTTTACCTGGTTAATCCAGAATAATCTCGTCTGGAGCTCCTGATCTTAGTTACATCTTCAAAGACCCTTTTTCCAAATAAGGTTACATTCACAAGTACTGGGGTTAGGACTTAGACATATCTTTTTGGAGACTAGCATTCAGTCTACTACAGTGAGGTTGGCTGAGGCCACACGAATAGCCAGTCTGGATGACACTGGCAGCTGATAGCTTTTCAGATCTATTTAGAAAACCAGGATATCTATAATAATGTGAAGCTTATCAATGTTTCTAAAGCTTTCCAACCATGAAATTTAATACATATGAAACCAAAAGATTAAAATTGCCTAGAGAGACTTTACATCCCCAGGAGTGACTATCTGTCCTTGGGGACAAAATGCACTGAGGAGAGGAGTCCTGTACCTGGGACAGTGTCCCATCTGGTTATAGAGAATTGAGCAAATGGAATCTTCCACTCCTCCTCTTCAGCCATCTTCCATTCTGGAGGACATATGTGGTTCCCTGGTACTAAAAGAGAGTCTACAGGATGACCGCATCTCTCCCTGAAAATACAAGATTTAGAAAGATTGGAGGAATGACCTTGTGAATCTGTATCAGATGCTGAACTAGCTTTCCAAATCATGACTTATAAAGAACAATCTTAAAAACTCCTAAAGAAGGAAGAAAGGGGCGCCTGGGTGGCTCAGTCAGTTAAGCGTCTGGCTTTGGCTCAGGTCATCATCTTGCAGTTTGTGAGTTCAAGCCCCGCATCGGGCTCTGTGCTGACAGCTCACAGCCTGGAGTCTGCTTCAGATTCTGTGTCTCCCTCTCTTTGTTCCATCTCCACCCTCTCTCTCTTTCAAAAATAAATAAACATTAAAAAAATTTTTTTAATAAAAAAAAGTAAAAAATTTAAAAAACTAAAAAAAGAAGGAAGAAAGAAATGTTGAAACCGTTCTGTGCCAACCTCATCCTCTTCCTCCAAACAACAGGCACTCTGAGAAATGGTTGAGTAGCTACCAAAGTCCAATGGAGCTCCCCTTAAATACAGTCACACTCTTCTGCTTATAATAGAACAGAAGCCATAAATTCCTTCAACTGTTCCACCTATTTTTTCTGGATGATGACAGTGAGAAGGTCCCATGTTGTGCCAGTGGGGGCAGCAACATAACTGGGCCAAGATCTGCAGATCAGAGGAGCAGCCATCTTTGAGTGACCTTGAAGGAAGTTGCCTTGAGACCAAGTTTGGATGACATAGTGGCCTTTGGCAGAAGGGAGTAAAGCCTGAGTTGGCCGGTGGTGACTCTGCTTCTGTGGTGTGGAAGAAAAGATATCATCACAGACCCACATCATCAAGGTTGGTGAATCCATTCATATGAGGCTATAGAGTGAGAGGTAGAGCGAAGAGGAAGAGGATGCTCTCCTTTTAGAATTTAAAATAGAAATATTCTAACAAAGTATTCCAAATTATCATTACATTCATATGTTTCTCCTGCTTCTAGTCAATGGGGCATCATTTCACAGAGTAGCAGAGTATATGAAAAAAAAACAAACAAACATTAAAAAAAAAAAAAACACCACTGAAAACAGGAAATCTTGTGCTCTGATCCCAAGTAGTAAGGCCATTAATTGTGAATATTCTCACTAAAGTCAGTTTTCTCTGAAGGGAAAGAGAAGCTATAAGATCAAAAGATTGTCCTGCTCTAAAACTCTATAAACTGAATTGGCTTTCTTATTCAATCCAAACTCTTCAGCCCAGTGAGAACACCTTACCCACCCATCTCCATCTCACTTCAATTCTTATCATTTCCCAACCAAATCCTTTTCCAGATAAGCTAGTCAACTTGCCAGTCCCTGTGACTGGCTTCTGCAGTCCAACATTCATAATTGGTGTAGGTGATATGCTTATCTTCACTACTTTCTACTCCTAAACAATGTTATTTAATTTCCCCAAACTCCTGTTCACAAATAATCTACTTATGAAGACCTAGTGGTGAATTTTTTCCATCTCTGATCAATTTGTTCAAACATGTCATGTGTTTGGGGAGTATAGCAATGTTAAATTAAAAGAAAACTAGTATTTTCTTAAGCTCTTGGCATGCCCTTAAAATACTTTCATCTGTATTAAGTCTCCTAATTAAACTGTAAGCACAAAGTTCTTATATTCCATAATAGAATATATGGAATTTTCCAACTTCTTCCAGTAAATAGACAATGTTTTAGAAACAATAAAAATAAAATTCCTAACCATGGAGCCATTCACTGGTACAGGACTGAAACATTCTTGGCCCAGAGTAGGCATTCAATAAATATTTTTATATAAATATATAAGTCAATCGACCCTTTTCTATTCAACCATAATTTTATACACACACACACACACACACACACACAAACACACATGAAAACACCAACTATTCTTCTTCAATAGGATGACCTTTCACCAGTATGTGATAATTTATTTGTTCAAATTAGTTTTATTTTTAACAGCATATTTAAGAAATAGTTAAAACATTTTAATATACGTTTATATGTATTGCTTTTGTGTACAGATTCATAAAATCAGAGATGAGATCTTTAAGATTAGATGATCATCATAATTAAAAAATTAATAACTTCTAACCCAGGGGATCTCAGTGTCTCTAGAATTTTCTCTCTGTCCCTGTTTTTAAATAAGTTCTCCACCCACCATAGGGCTTGAACTCACCATCATGAGATCAAGAGTCACATACTCTACTGATTGGCCGAGCCAGGTGCCTCTGGGATTTTCTATTATATTAGAAAATGTACATTTTTATCAGATGTCCAATAACATTTACATGATACTTATTATATTATTCACAGTAAATATTATGTATTATGGTCCTGAATTACTCATTAACTGTAGATAACTATATTGAATCCTAAGTTATCTTATAAAATGAGTTGGGTCTTTTTTGATTTGAGGCAAATTCTAACGTAACTCAAGTATCGCTCATGGAAGTTAGGATGGGTAGAGTCATCTAAAAAGGGAAGCTTCTGAGATGTTCCTGGGGCATGGACTTGAATGCCATCTCAAAAAAATCTCCTTGGAAATTGAGAATTTACACTTAACTCAATTGCAACCTCCCCCCCCACCTTTCTAAAAGTTTCCTTATACTGTACAGGAGTTAGAAAAGCTGTAAAAATTAACATTATCCCATAAATCTAAGGCAAATATGATATTGTGATTTATAAGAAATAATATATTTTGGCCATTGAGATGAATGGCAACCAAAATATATTTCTCATCGTCCTCCATGGTTTCTGGTTCACAGCTCCTAAAACCTTTGGAGTGATAAGTGATAAAACCTTTCCTGTGATAAGGGTGATAAAGGTATCTTATCTTTTGTTATGTTAATGAGGTGACTTTTGGGAAGCTCTCAGGTAACCTAAGGACAGTGAGCTGATAGCCAGGAAAACTATGTCATTTTTTAAAATTTTCATTTCCAGTTTGTTTGTTTGTTTGTTTGTTTTTAATATAAATAATTTATCGTCAAATTGGCTTCCATACAGCACCCAGTGCTCATCCCAACAAGTGTCCTCCTCAATGCCCATCACCCATTTTCCACTCTCCCCTAGCCCCCATCAACCCTGTTTGTTATCTGTATTTAAGAGTCTCTTACGGTTTGCCTTCCTCCCTCTCTGTTTGTAAGTTTTTTTTCTCCTTCCCTACCCCCATGGTCTACTGTTAAGTTTCTCAAGATCCACCTATGAGTGAAAACATATGGTATCTTTCTCTGACTGACTTATTTCACTTAGCATAACACCCTCAAGTTCCATCCACATTGCTGCAAACGGCATGATTTAATTGTTTCTCATTGCTAAGTGGTATTCCATTGTATATATAAACCACATCTTCTTTATCCATTCATCAGTTGATGGACACGTATGCTCTTTCCATAATTTGGCTATTGTTGAAAGTGCTGCTATAAACATTGGAGTACATGTGCCCCTATGCATCAGCACTCCTGTATCCCTTGGGTAAATTCCTAGCACTTACTGGGTCATAGGGTAATTCTATTTTTTGAGGAACCTCCACACTATTTTCCAGAGAGGCTGCGCCAGTTTGCATTCCCACCAACAGTGCTAGAAAGTTCCCATTTCACCAGCATCTATAGTTTCCTGAATTGTTCATTTTAGCCACTCTGACCGGTGTGAGGTGGTACCTCAGTGTGGCTTTGATTTCTATTTCCCTGATGAAGAGTGACATTGAGCATTTTTTCATGTGTCTGTTGGCCATCTGGATGTCTTCTCTGGAAAAGTGTCTATTCATGTTTTCTGCCCATTTCTGGGTTATTTGTTTCTCGGGTGTGGAGTTTGGTGAGTTTTTTATAGATTTTGGATACTAGCCCTTTATCCCGCGTGTCATTTGCTAATGTCTTTTCCCATTCCCTTGGTTGCCTTTTGGTTTTGTTGACTGTTTCCTTTGCAGTGCAAAAGCTTTTTATCTTGATGTCCCAATAGTTCATTTTTGCTTTTAATTCCCTTGCCTTTGGAAATATGTCAGGTAAGAAATTGCTATGGCTGAGGTCAAAGAGGTTGTTGCCTGCTTTCTCCTCGAGGATTTTGATGGCTTCCTGTCTCACATTCAGGTCTTTCATCCATTTTGAGTTTATTTTTGTGTATGGTGTAAGAAAGTGGTCTAGTTTCATTCTTTTGCATGCTGTTCTCCCAGCACCATTTGTTAAAGAGACTGTCTTTTTTCTATTGGATACTCCATAAAATACCTAGGAATAAATCTAACCAAAGATGTAAAAGATCTGTATGCTGAAAACTATAGAAAGCTTATGAAGGAAATTGAAGAAGACATAAAGAAATGGAAAAATGTTCCATGCTCATGGATTGGAAGAATAAATATTGTTAAAATGTCAATACTACCCAAAGCAATCTACACATTCAATGCAATTCCAATCAAAATTGCACCAGCATTCTTCTCAAAGCTAGAACAAACAATCCTGAAATTTGTATGGAACCACAAAAGACCCCGAATAGCCAGAGCAATATTGAAGAAGAAAACCAAAGCAGGAAGCATCACAATCCCAGACTATAGCCTCTACTACAAAGCTGTAATCATCAAGACAGTCTTATTTTGGCACCGATCATGTCATTTGAGGGTTGTAAGTTTCAGTTTCCCAGACTTCCAGGGAAGGATAGGACTTGGAGTTTGAATCAGCCAATGCCAATGACTTAGTCAGTCATGACTGTGCACTGAAACCTCCATAAAAACCCAAAAGGACAGGGTTGGGAAAACTTCCAGGTTGGTGAACACATAGAGGTGCCTGGAGAGGTCAGGGAAGCTCCTCATGCTTTCCCCATACCTCATCCTATAATATCTCTGCATCTGGTTGTTGATTTATATCCTTTATCCTATCTGTAATAAACTGCTAAACGTGTTTCCCTGAGTTCTGTGAGTCACTCTGGAAAATTAAAAGAACCTGCGAAGGAGGTCATTGGAACCTCCAATCCAGAAGTACAGGTAACAGCCTGGGGTTTGCAACTATCTGAAGTAAGGGGTGGAGAATAATCTTGTAAGACTGAGCCCTTAACCTGTGGAATGTGATGCTATCTTCAGGTAGATAGTGTCTGAATTGTGTTGAAATCTTGGACACCCTACTGGTGTCCTAGAATTGCTTGGTGTTGTGGTGGGAGACACCCTCCCCACATTGAAATTGGGTCCAGAAACCCTAAAGGAGAAAATAACAACAAAAAATCATATGCTTTCATTTAAAATATCTGAACAATTGAAACATACTCTTTAGCATTAACATTTGTCTGGGTTTCTTGGATTAGATGCATCTTATCCATGATTCTCCTTTTTAGTTGCAGCCCTAGACAAAATTTTAACGTAAGTAAAGCCTGTTGCCTTTCTGCATCTTTTTCATTTTCTCCTTTCCAGCTATTTAAGTTCTCCTGTGAGCCGTGAGTGGGTTTATAAACACATTGACCCTCTCAGTAGGTTTTTGTGCAACACTCTTTGAAGTAAGTCAGCAGTGAACTAGAGCAGAGCAATTGACATTGCAGAAGAGAACTTTAGAGAAATAGTATAATATCTGAGAATGAATAATTTATTTCCAAAGATTAGAGTCTAAGCACCACTCTAATACCTATAAGGAGACATCTTCCTTTACAAATGAGACCCTAACATTACCAATTAATAGATATGCGTACAATAAATCTTTTCCCCAACCTTGTATTAATTTTCTAAAAAAGAGGGGTGCCTGTGTGGCACAGTCAACTAAGTGTCTTACTTCAGCTCAGGTCATGATCTCATGGTTTCGTTTTTGGGTTCAAGCCCTGTATGGGACTCTGCACTGACAGTTCAGTGGAGCCTAAAGCCTGCTTCGGATTCTCTGTCTCCCTCTCTCTCTGTCCCTCCCCTGCTTGTGCACATGCGCATGCTTACTGTCTCTCTCTCTCTCTCTCTCTCTCTCTCTCTCTCTCTCTCTCTCTCTCTCAAAAATAAATAAATATTTTTATAAAAAAAAAAAATAAGAACAAAATTTGTTCCTTGGAAGGAACAAGGACTGACTGCAATCTATCACCTTGAGAATTTACCAGACAAGGCCCATATTTTCCTAACCTTTTCCAAACTATTTAACGAAGATTCCCTTTCTTAAGTAATAAGGAAAATTTTGATATAGATTACTAGGTTGACAGGGTTTTTTTCCCAATACTCTTTTAAAGTTGCCCTACTTTGTCCTGTGTACAAAATGTGTTTTTAATTCTGTTCTTAGGATTTTCTCTTTGCCAGTGATTTTAAGTAATTTTGCCATGTCTGTGGTGGAGGTTTCTTCATGTTTCATGCACTTGAGGTCCATTGTATTTCTTGGGTTGGAAACATTTCAATCATTTCTTCAAATAATTTTTCTGCTCCCACTCCCTTTATGATTCCAATTAACACATATGCTTAAGCTACTTAAAGTTCTCCTACAGATCACAGATGCTCTGTTCATTTGTTTTTGGTCTTTTTCCTCTCTGTGTTTTATTTTGAGTAGTTCTTTTTGCTGTTTTACTCTGTAGTGTTTAATCTACTGTGAATCCTATACAAGTGTCCATTTCATCTCAGATGCTGTATTTTGCATCTCTAGAACTTTGATCTAGACGTTGACTCTACCTACCTTCCATGACTCTACTTAGTGTGCTCCATCTTTCCTCTACATGGGATATAGCTACAATAATTTTTATAATGTCATTACATACTAATTCAATTGTCTGTGTCAATTTTGGATTGTTTCTATTGATGGTTTTTTCTCTTCACTTTAGGTCACATTTCCCTTCTTCTTTACACGTGTGGTAATGTCTTATTAGTTGCCAGACTTCTTGATTTTGCCTTGTTGGGTGGGTGATGGATAATTTTGCATTCCTATTAGAATTTTTGAACTTTGTTCTTGACCATAATTAAGTTACTTGGGAAGAGTTTATCCTTTTGAGACTTTCAATTAAGTTTTATGAGATAGGATTAAAGAGATTTCATTAGCCTAGGGCTTATTTTGCTCCACTGTGAGGTAAGAATTTTTTGAGTACTCAAACTAATGTGTCTTGAATAATGACTGAAATTCTAGGTGCAGGAACATGAACTACTCTCAACTCTGAGCTTTGGTGATTGGTCTTTGTGTTCCTTCAGGTGGTTCTTGCTTCCTTACCTGCATAAACTGATTTGTATCCAACTGAAGACCTGAGGGTATCCTCTGGAGATTTCAAGCGTTCTTTCTTTGTGACGTTCTCTCTGTGCAGAGACTCTGCCCTGCAATCTCTAAAGATGGTCTGGCTCCCCACATGACCAGTTTCATCTTTTCAACTCTGAGAGATGACCAGACTTAGCCTGGGTTCCTCCTCCCTGAACTAATACTGGGAAATTCTCTTCAGGCGCTGAGCTGAGGCAATCGTAGTGCTTACTGCATTTGTTTCATCTTTTTCAGGGATCACTATCCTGTGCTGCCTTATGTTTAGTATCTGAAAACATTGCCCCATATATTTTGCCTGCTTTTATAGTTGTTTCAGGCAGGAGGGTGAATCTAGCCCCCATTACCTCATCTTTACTAGAAGCAGAAGTCCATTTAGTAATTTGTTTTTGCTTTTTAGGTTTAGTGTTTGCTTTGTTTTTTCATGTAAATCCTTTCTACAAAAACACTTAGTAAGAGTTCACTGCACAAAATGGACTTCTTATAAATGTTTTAGATTGGATGAAGTAAATCTTAAAAAGAAAGGAGAAATTCTGTTCACTGACATGTTGCTCAGAGACAAATTCATTGGGAGAATTTAGTGAAAGACTCAAATCTAAGATGACAGTTCTATTCTCAGCTCTGTTAATGACAACTTCTCTGGCCTTAACTTTTATGCCTATGTTTTCCCATAAAATGGTAATGGATGTTGACACTCCTCTTTAAAATTAAGAAAAGTTTTTCTACATTATATGGAAACACGGACAGCCTTAACTAGGATTATATTGAAATTCTATCTATATTGCCTCTGAAGTACTTTATCAATTGTGAATGTTATCTGTTTATAAATTTTTCATTATTAATAAGGGAGCTGATTCCAAGTCATGCTCCTGGAAATCATCTGATGAAGTCACTATGAATAGCAACATTGGTGATGTATCTCAAGGAGGGGGGAAAATAAAAATTATTTCTTGGTTCAACAGTGGTAATATTCTCAGCTTTCACATTAACTGAATGACTTAATGGGTCTTTATTAATAAATGTCCCCATTTTTCCACAAAACATTTCTATGATGGTTATATAAAAGCAGCTTATACAAATTTTGCTGTATTTCAAAAGTAAAAGCATATAAACTTGCTGCATCCAACTCTTTTCCCATCATTCCTCCTGGCTCCTATCAAGCCATATCAGGCATCCACAATAAGGAAGTTAAGTTGCACAGAAACATGAAAGAATTCTGCATTTATCCCAAAACCTATGTGCACAGATCTGTAGACACATTTGGTCTAATATATTATTAGAAGATTTAATTTCATTCCAGTGAACAAAACCTCTCGGTAAGGGGACAATTTATGGCTGAAAATATTAGTTTGCAGCATACACCTTTACCATCAATGCTTTTTATTTGTGAATGTTCATGACAGAAAGCAACTTCCAAATATTCTTAAATTTAAAATCTAAACATTCTTAGATTTCAAGTAAAAAATATTAACCTTACCTGACTCTAAATACCAGAGTTATGTACATCATTGTTATGCAAAATCCCCAGACCTGTAGAATTCATATCAGCAGGGAGCTTGTTAGAAATATAGAGTCTCAGGGAGCCTGGGTGGTTCAGTCGGTTAAGCGTCTGACTTCGGCTCAGGTCATGATCTCGCAGTTTGTGAGTTCGAGCTCTGCATCGGGCTCTGTGCTGACAGCTCAGAACCTGGAGCCTGCTTCGGATTCTGTGTCTCCTTCCCCACCCCCACTGTGTCTCTGCCCCTCCCCCACTTGTGCTCTGTCTCTCTCTGTCAAAAATAAATGTAAAAAAAAATTTTTTTAAGAAATATAGGATCTCAGGGGTTGGGTTAGTTGGTTAAGCAACTGACTCTTGATTTTGGCTCAGGTCTGATCTCATGGTTTGTGAGACAGAGCCCCAAGTTGCGAGCTGCACTGACAGCACAGAGCCTGCTTGGGATTCTCTCTCTCCCTCTCTCTCTGCCCCTCCCCACTCTCAAAATAAATAAATAAACACAATAATAAAAATAGATTTATTTTTTAAGTGTATAAAGGGAATGAAATAAATATATCAACCACCAGGCCTGTGTTTACTGAAATTAAACATTAAATTTGGCTCTTCAATTCCTGGAAATTAATTCAAAAAAGGGAAACAAAACAGAATATATAGCCTGTTATCATTTGCAATCCCATGTATAGAATCCCAGTTGAAGATATTAATAGCCACATAGTTCATTTTGCTTTTTAAAACCTTCTATACAGATGATCAACTTTTTGAATCAGGCTTTTGTCTGAAGAGTTATATGTCTATAGTAAATGAAAGATGCTTATATTTGGTTTAGTGTCATTTTAATTATTGAAAAAGTCTATACACACAAAAAATCTAAATCCCATTGGCTGAGTCCTTAATAAAGGAAACGGGTAAGGACAAAGATAAGGTTTGATTTTTAAAAATGAGAAAAATTTTGACTTCCTAATGTTTGATAAAGTAATATTCACCTGGTCAAAACCATCTGGTTAGGTATCCATGAAACAACTGGAATTATGGAAATAAAGTACATTTTGCTCAATACAAATATTCAATCCTTCCTTAGATGAAAACACTTTGAGAACCAATAGTTTTCATGTACATTTGTATTGGCTTATTCTGTGACAATGTTTGTATTAAAACCAGAAACAGAATACTGAGTTCTTGACTAGGGCTTCAACTACTATCTTGAAAATTGAATTTGAGTAAGTTGAGATCTATGAGAAGTTATATTACAAAGAATGGTAAATGGATATTTTTCTTACTTTTTTTTCAAATTTATTTATTTACTTAGAGACAAAGCACAAGCAGGGGAGGGACAGAGAGAGAGGGAGAGAGAGAGAATTCCAAGCAGGCTCTGTGCTGTCAGCACAAAGCCCTACACAGGGCCCAAACCCACAAACCACGAGATTGTGACCCAAGCCAAAGTCAAACACCCAACCGACTGAGCCACCAAGACGTCCTGATATTTTTCATTTCTAGTAAAAGAAGCAGTAGAAATCAGTATATCACTGAAAAAGAAGGAGAAGGAGAAGAGGAGGAGGAGGAAGAGAAGGAGGAGAAGGAAGGAGGAGGAGGAGGAGGAAGAGGAGAGAGAGAAAGGGAGCAAAGCAAAGCAGTAATTTCCAGTAGTTACTCAGTTATTCAGAAGAAAAGCACGCAGTCATAAGAAGTTTTTCTAACCTGGCGATGTGTGTGTAGGTGTTAGGGTGGTGATAATGTGTGTGTATGTGGCAGGGTGGAGGTGGGGGTGGGGTGGTATGTGTGTGTTGGGAAATAGAAATTAGATGAAAGACCTTCCTAAATGTAGAATTATTTAATGAGGAAAAACTGGAATATGTGGACTTTCCCACCACTTTAATTATCTCTATATTTAAGGATAACTTAGATAAACCATAATCTGCTTATATGTCTGAGACCCACATGTTTTAGGTTTGTGTTTTTGTTTTTTGGTGTGTGTGTGTGTGTGTGTGTGTGTTTTGTTTGTTTTGTTTTGTTTTGTTTTGTTTTGTTTAAGTAAAGCTTGTGATAGATATGCACATGAAGAAAAGGGACAATTCTAAAGGAACCACACAAGAGTAGTTTAGCATTGGTAAATACTCTCCATGCTTTTATCTACTTACATCTACTCCCCCAGTCCTTGTCAATTGAAGTCAGTTGTCATCTGTGTGCAAGAAGAGGACAGCCCTGTGGGCAGAACACTGGGCAGCTTCATCTCCCCACTGTCACTTTCATCTTCAGTCTCTCCCCCGCCATCTTCTGACTCTGACTCTCCCATCCCCTTTGGCCACACTAATCCAAGAAAACTGGCTGGTTTTTCCACTTTTGCCGAAAACCTTGAAAAGCTTGCCACTGGGATTAAATGGTCATAGCTGTACGATATGTGTCTATATTCATCAAGTTAACTAAAGAGGTAAATAATCTACACTTTTTCTGACTAAAAAAAACTATCATTTTACTGTCGGCCTACATTTATAAACTTCCCCTACAGGGAGAAAAAAGTAACTCTTCTTCAGTTTACCGAGTACTACCAAATGCTTTTCTTTCATTACATCATTTATTACCTCCTTAAAACAACGTGCAAGATATGCAGTATCCTTGCCTTTAACAAAAGAGTAAACTGAGGCACAGATAGGTTTAATAACTTACACAAGATCTAACAACCTGTAAGTGGTAGAATCAGGTTTCAAAACTTGGATATGTCTAAGCATTAAGCTAGTGATCTTAACTTCCTTACTGCATAACTTCCCTTAAATAAACCTCACAAAGTTTTGTTATGAATCATTTTTGATGTAAAAAAGCTATTCATGAAGCTCTTCTTCCTAAATAATCCTTTAAGATGACATCATATTCCTAGCAGCAGGCTCAGACCTCAGAAAGATAAATATTTTAGTGAGATACCATTCTTCTCTACCAATAGTTTAGCATTTTTGTTTATTTCACTGTTTTCCCCTAAGTATATGTTTAAATGCCTCCATTTTTTCCTGGTCCTGATTTTTTACTCATTTCTTCTGATTTCCATTAATGTCAAAACATACATAATGATGAAGTACACAAGCAACAAAAGATAAAATATTTCAGAATAGTCAAACCCTGAAAATCCTGATCTTTCTTCACAGAATATAATGTAGTGAATATTTGAGTTTATCACTTATCTGGACTTGAAAAATTTGGTTTCTTACTATTAATGAAATTAACTCTGTTGACAAAAACATCATTAACTTAACTATCTTTTTTCACTACTGATCCCTACTCTCTATAATTTTCTTCATTTTATATAATAATTACATATCAATAACTTATTTATCTCTTTTATAGAACATTAGCTGGCCCAGAATGACAACCCCTCTTGCACATCTGCATATTCTCTCCCAGCCCCAAGTGTAAGGTGATGTCAAAATAGAGGTTTAGTTTTTATTGGATCTTGTGCTTTTAAAAACTTTTTTTTTACATTACATAAATAATTCATAAATACATTCTATTTTTTACAAATTTAAACATGGAGATGAAATCAAGCCACTTTCAAAAGCCACCTTCACTTTTAGTCCTACCTGCCCTGTAGGTAACTATATCTATCACAAATTTAATATATTTCCCATCTTTTCTTAATACTTTTACATAAATATCACATGGATCCAGAACTACTTTATATTGTTTTTTACATGTCTGTGTGTTTTACATACTGTAGATATTCTATAACTTTTATTTTTTATCGTACGATGTCTTAGAATTCTGTTGCTATTATCAAAATAGGTATGACATTCTTTTTAACTTTTGCAAAGTAACAGTTTTATTTCCTAGAATAAAAATATTAAGATTCATTTAGCCACTCCCCATACAGAAAGAAACATTTAGGTTCTTTCCAGGATTTTATTATTATAAACATTGCTGGAATTAACTAAAACTCATTTTTATGATTCCTTATATACATTATTGTAGGAGAGAAATAGGATTTCTGGCTACATCTTACTCTAGTAGATATTTCTATGGTATGAAGTTATATTAGGATCACAAAGGCTCAGGCACTAAATGAGAATCTCCTCAATCCTGGAGTCAAGAGTTATAAAAAGCCTCACAATTTAGCAGAAGTTGTATTTTTGCAGTGGAAAATATAATGTAGTGGGAATCAAGGGAAATGGACACTAAGCACTCCTGCCACTCATCAAAAGTTGTGCAGCCTCTCCAGACTTCCATATTCTTACTCCTAGTACCAGGGAACAGGACTAGATGATTTATTTCTTAGAAATGTTCCAGATCTATCTATATTTCTGTTCTTCCTTTATTCATCCATCCAACAAGCATAAACAAAGCATATATAAGAATCTACAATGTTTCCACAAGGACAGAAAAAGAAAGAATACCAGGAAACAAAGCAATGTATAAACAGATAGATATCGCTTAAACACATTTATCTAGGCCACAGAATGTGTGCTTCCAAAAAAGAAAGAAAGAAAGAAAGAAAGAAAAAGTACAAAAGAGAAACATTTATCATTTATTTCATTTTTATTTGTCTGAATAAAGCAGCTGTTCGGTATATACTTTTATCTGCAAACAATAAAATCTGGAGTAAAGTTATTGCCCTCTCTGACCACCCCACTCAGGTGGAGGCATAAGAAGATTTGTTCTAACAAGTGCTCACATGTCTCCTGTGGCCCCAAAGAGGTCCTTGTCTGGAAGAGCTATGGCCAATACTAGGACTTGGAGTTCGGTGGGGGGGGGGGCTGTTTCTTGTGTTCTCTAAGTTTGTAGCTGCCCAGATTCGTCTCAAGGCCCATCTGCTGGATTATTCTACTAAATACAAGCCCTCTCATCTAGTATATCATACACTGCACATAGCATGCACACACACTGAATTAAAAAGGAGAGCCAAGGGCCAAGAAGGGGTTAAGTATGGCGAAAGGACTTCCTCAAGAAGAGACTTTCAAATTTAATACTTATGAAAGACCAAAAAGAAATACATAACCATTTTGTATTCAGGTTTTTAAGATTCCTCTCCTTTAACAGTGAGCCTATACATCTCTTCATTTATTTAAGCTTTCTTTGAAGTTATAGTCAAAGGCAAAAGGACTATGTGAGGACACAAAAGGATGAATCACAATAGACAGTGTAAAGTAAATAATGACATTAATTATCAGTCTGCTGAGAAGACAACCAAAAGTAAATTATTATAAAAAGTACAGCTATATTAAAATGAGGAAAACATGTAACAGTATCATGACAGCAACTAACAATTGCAACATAAGTAATGAAAAACCTAACCAGGCAAGGACCATAAGTAAATTCCTGTTTGTCATTGCCATCCTCGGTTAAATAGATCAGCTTATTTTCAACATAGACAACATCTACCCACACAAAGTGGGAAATTGAAACACTCTCTGAGTAAGTGATTTCAAAGCATGATTTCACTAACCCGTTGTCAATTATATCAATTTTGTTAAGCTTAATTCAGTTCAGAGAACATTTGTTATGCACCATTCTATTAATTGCTAGGAACATAAACATGACAATGTGCTTCCTACCAAAAGGAGTTTACTTTCCATTGGAAATATTTCAAAGTTCTCAAATCTCAAAACCAAATTTCAAAGTGTGTCATCTTTAAAAAAAGAAAAGGAAAACAAACAGGAAGAGAAACAGGTTACTCTATTTTGCAAGGATTCAGCATGATTAGCATAATAAGGAAGTAATAGCTCCAAAAACATTAGGAATCACTATTCTGGATGATTTGAGAAAATAGAATTTTGCCCAGTTTTAATACTTTGTAGCAAATTGCCTGAGGGAAGCAGGATAATAGCATAGAAAGAACACTGGACCAGAAGTTAAGAAACTAGGTTTTAGCTATGTCCTTCCATTAACTTGCAGTGTGTATTTACATAATTTAATTTTATTTGCATAGACTTTCTTTAGCTGTGAGAGAAGGAGGAAATTAAACAATATGTGGACACTTTCAGCTTTAACCCAACAACTGAGTCAGCTATTAGGTTTCTAGTTGTTTGTGTAGAAAAGTAGCAAATAAAGATAGGCCAGATAGGTGAGTTCAACGAAAGCCAGGTAAAGTTGAAAGGTATTCAATTATTCAGTAGACCATCTGCTGCTCTTTGTGTATCTTACCTCACTGTATTGGATAAATATTCTTCCACTGATCATAGTACTTTGCGATTAAGGTATTTAGTGAATTTACTATTTTGGAACAACAGTAAGTTCATCAGACAGCTCATACTTAGTCTCAATCTTCCATTTTAAAATCCTTTTGTAATACACTAAGGCCTCATTTCTGACCATGAATAAATAATATGGTAAATATACCTTAACATTTCCTTGGTTCTGTTCATTTTTTGAAACTATACTTAAATCTCATGATGGAAAAGTTAATAATACCTGAGATAGGAGATATTTTTACCTAATATTGTTTCATCTTTCCTCTAAATGTGGAATGTAGGAAAAAAATATCCGCTAGGTTGTTAATCAGTGTATCACAGGCCTCTAACTGGTTGCTATGTGATTTACTTACTGAATTTATTTACGCAACAATAAAACACCTGGTTAAAATTCTATTCATGGTGAGTTAATCTAGGACTTATTATAATTTCCAAATGATATTTCACTTTTGTGAGGACATATTTAACCTCTGGTTTGTAGATGTAAATTTTATTGTATTTTAAAGTTTATTTATTTATTTTGAGAGAGAGAGAGTCGGGGAGGGGCAGAGAGCAGGCTCCATGCTGCCAGCACACAGCCTTACATGGGGCTCGATCCCACAAACTGTGAGATCATGACCTGAGCAGAAATCAAGAGTCAGACACTTAACTGACTGAGCCACCCAGGCACCTGTACTGGACCCAGCATTGCACATTCAAGTGAGTGTTGTACACTCATCACCCAAAAGCTCATCTCACATCAACAAGTAAAAGTAGAACATATTTAATGGCCATATATCAGCCAATGGAATGTCTGATAAAGGCAGGACTGGTGATAGCAGTGTTTCTTAGATCTATTCCAGCAGGACTGCCATATCTTTTCTCATTTCTCAACCTTCCCAAGAATCTTCTAACAAAAGACATTCCATTGGCTATGGAAAAGCTAAGAAAAGTTTAAACTTAGCTGACACTCTCCCTAGTGTCAGATACAATACATCCATACATTTCAAAAGAGTGGGGCAGGGTGTATCAGGCCAGAAGAATAATAGGTAAGACCTTACCTTCATTCCTCTGTGGCTTCCAGAATTAGACTCTCCCGTACTGCAAAGACAGTAAATACTAACTCTCCAGCTCTCCATTCAAGTTAAACATTGGCCTCAGGTCCAAATGAAGGTCTAATAATCCTAACAGTTGGCCTTTCTGCTCTATTCTCACTCGTCTCAGAGGATCTTAAGGAACTGTTTACCGCTCAAGTTGAAAAAAATAATTTAAATTTGAGTTTGTGAAAATAAAATCCAGAGTGGATTATTGTTAGTGTTATTAATATCATCAGCATGATGATTAATAATGTTTGTTAGATTTGGTATTTATGCCTAGAATGAAACTAAAAAGACACATTAGGATAATAACTGCAAAATGCAAATGTGTGTGTGACTGTGTGTGTGTATTTTTTTTTAATTAAATAAATGGTGGGAAGAAGTGTAGTGCTCAGGTAGCATCCTAAAGTAATAGTATCAAAGATTGAATGGAATAACCTAGTAAGCAAAAAAAAATGTTAAAGAGGTATTTCAGGGAATGATTTGTGAATAATTGTATTCTACAAGATGAATTATGAGTCTAATCTTTAATATATGTCATACTGGTTTATTACCAATGTCATTATTAGAATAAAAATTCTCAATTACTGGAAGAATTTAATATTATTAAGAACATATAAGTCCTTCCATAGAAGTGCTTTAGCACTCCTGTCTCACTATTTGTTGTCTGCATAATGTAGAAGATACTATTACTATGTCTGTTTTAAGGCTAGTAATATCATATATATTTCTGAAATATATTCTCAAAATTATTAAATACTCTATTCATTTATTCAAAATAATCTTCACCAAAGCTTAGTTTATTTGATTTCTACAGTGTATCATGCAATGGAATCAAACAGCCATCCATATAATCAATCTATTTGAGAAAAATAGCCAAAAGGAAAAAAAATGTTTGTGATGGAAGTGTTTTTCTGTCATGATTGTCAAGACCATTCTATATTTTATATCTCTTCAGATTACATAGATTACTCAGCAGATAATTATGAAGTCAGGAAAACAAAACACAACTTGCATAACCAAAGATGATAAAATGCAAGAATAATGTGTCCATATTTCCAATATTTTATTCAGTAACTATTTCTTTCATGACTACTATGTGTTAAGGACCATTTTAAGTCTTAGCATATATAAAAACAGACAAAAATCTCTGACCTTGTGGAGACTATATCCCAGTTCTACTTAAAGATATTTATAGATGATGATATGTTAATGTGGCCTTCATTGCTTTTATCACAGACTGTACAAAGCTATTGCACCTTCTACAAATATCATCCATCACCACAAAGAAGGCAGATATCATCCCAGGTGCATAGATTAGAAAACACTGCTGGTCATAATATTTCTCTGTCTAGCCCCTTCAGCAAGTAACAGCATCCCTAACTTCAACTTCTTTGAAAGACATATTTACAATCATTAGTAAGAGTGACATTTGAGGGGAAAAAAATCCCAGACTTTATATTCAGAATTTGTTTGTTTAATTAATATATTATGTTATAAAACTGCCTTTTGGCCTTTGGAATCTTTCCCATTCATTCGCATCTGAATGAAAGCCAAAGCCAACAACAGAGCGAGTTGTTGAACAGTGACCACATCTCCTTATTCTTCTCTTACATTGTCTTATTCACTTCTTCTTTTTTCATGGCACATGGAAGAAAATAAAAAGGAGCCCAGAGGCATGACTGATGAGTTCTGCTTGGTGAAGAAAATTTACTGAATTCTGGGGAGACACATTAAGTCTCAAGGATGACCTGGAAGACTCTAGGACTTTAACTTTTTTTATAGAATGTTAACTACTATAGTATTAGTTCCATGCAGGTGACAGAAAATAACTAGAGTCCTCTCATCTATCATCAAGAGGCACAAACATTTTTTGAGCATCTACTATGTGTTAACCATGAAACATACATCATGTGGTTCATAGTGTAAAAGACCACCTCTACACTCAAAGGGAAAACACACACACACACACACACTCTCTATATATACTACCACCAATGGGTGATTCCTGGTTCATATGTATATATTTATATATGTAAATGTATGTTTGTATGCACATACATTTATGTTCATATATGTGTATGGTTCATATGTATTTATGTAAAAGAAGAGCATAAAGATTTAAAAATACAGAATGAGTCCATAATTTACATTTATACCCACTGCCCACCCTATATTCAGACTACTCTTTCCCATAAAGACAGAAAGCTGGAAAAAAAACTTAATAACTGTTCTGTATAGAAAGATGCAATCATGAAAACACATCCTCATGGCTCAATCAACCAATATTTACTCAGCAGTCAGACATCTGGCACAATTAAAGATTTGCAGTGTTCCCTGCCCACAAAAGAGATTAAGATATAAGAAGGAAGAAAAACAGAACAAAAGTATGATAAATGCAAGTGCATGTGGATAAATCACAGAATTGTAAGAACACACACACTAAAAGGAGGATCAAGTTTGTGTAACAGAGAAAATAAATTCTTTTAAGCCTTTAATCTCAATCCTTGAAATTTTAAAGATTTGGTCATTGTTTTTCAACATTTATTTGGCAAGTTTTTATATTTAACCTAGTCTTGCATCTTCCATTCCAAATCTATTTAAGTCTTTGAGAAGTTCTCCAACCAAGCAATTTGCATGACTCCTTCTCTGTTCAGTTTTTCATGGTCATTGCCTGATAATTTTGATAATAACTAGCAATCATAAGTCACGATGGAATGGAAAATCTTCCACTGTTAAAGAAATGTTATATCACATTGATTTAGAAGAATTGAACCATTATAATCCCTGGGTGGCTCAGTTGGCTGAGTGTCTGCCTTCCACTAAGGCCATGATCTCACAATTTGTGGGTTTGATTCCTGCATCCAGGCTTTCTGCTGTCAGCATGGTGCCCGCTTTGGATCCTCTGTCTCCCTCTCTCTCTCTGCCCCTCCCCCGCTCACACTCCCACTCTCTGCACTCCCTCTCAAAAATAAATAAACATTTTTAAAAATGTTATAATAAAAGCAACTCTGACATGACTGGTGGGGGGAGCAAATTCTCTAAACAGAAATCTGCATTTCCCAGGAGATCTTAAATTTCTGTACCAAAAAAACGGCTTCAGACTTAAAAAGTCTATTCTATCTTTTGTATAGAAAATTTGTAATGGGATTATAATGGTTCAGTTCTTCTAAATCAACGTGACATAGTAGTTAAACTTATATTTTCACAAAACTACTAGGTCTATTTGAGGAGTGAAGTGATATCCTGGCTGTGTGGTCTCCAGCGGTCCTTGACCGTCAGCATATCTCAAGCCTGTGATGAATGGAAGACCCTGGACATTTGGCAGGCGAGAGTCTGTAATACAGATCAGCGGCACCCACCCTGGTGGTAGCTGAGACAAGAATTGATGATGATAAAAATTGTTTCTCCACCAGCTACAATTCACATGCTTTCTAAAAGGAGTAAAACAGCAGATTTACCACAGGTACTGTCAAACAAGATACCGAGCACAATTCAGTGAAAACAAATAAACCTTCCTATTCCATCTATCCTTTAATTTTTTACTTTGGAGGCTCACTAGAACAGATTCAATTGGAAAAAAAAAAAAAAAGAAAGAAAATGTTGGTGTGCCAGGAACTGAGAAGATACCAGACCTAATTATATTTTCTGCTGCTTAGATGGTACATGGAGATACAGTAGAGGAGAATTCCAGTGTCAATGATGCAACAACAGCATGAAAACCCTGGCATTCAGGGAGGCAAACTAACAGTATGAAGCTGGGCAAACCCTGCCCTAGCAAACAATTCACTTCATTAAGAGGCTAACGAAGAAAATTAATTTTTAAGAAAGAAAAAGAGAATGAGGAAAAATGCAAATAGGAAAAAAATATTTCTAATTCACTTCATAAATAACATACTAATGGCAATAGGCTCAATAACTACCTTCATTTAATCAAAGAGATGAAAACAGATAGCATCATTACATGCCAGAGGCATTTTCCAGAGATCCCAATTTCCCCTCAAAATCAACCAAATTCCAATTTCTGAAGTTTTGTTTTCTATAACTCATAATTGAAGATACTATGAGCATGCTTTTCCGTGCTTAGATACCACTTGAAACATTTCAGTCTATGGAAGAAGCTTCAAGCAAATGATTTTAGTGTTTGAATTTAAATCCATTCACATAAAATCCTCTATTTTCAAAAAGGGAAAACAATTTTTGAAACCTTTAATATATTGGACTAGCAACACTGGTCAAATATAAAATAGTTGACAAATAATTTTAGTACAAATTCACTGAAAAATATTTTTGTACTGTAAAAATTTAAATAAGAAATATGTTAATTCTACTGAATAAAAAGCACGTTAAAACCGATTTTTAATAATTTCAGGATAAGGTTGATTGCATTATCAGTCTATACACGATCTCTTTTCTTTGCACTTGAATCATTCTAAATGAGAAACATCTGGTTGTGTTTAACATGTATCATTTATTTTATGTGGGTACTTGTGTAAGAACAATTCAGATTTCCTCCAGCTGAAATGTAGAGAGGATGCCACTTTACTATCAGCAATAATATTCATCATTTGCAACCTGATCTTGATACATGGGGCCCAGAAGATAACTCTTATTTTGTGGTATAATATTTTTAATTAAGAGATGATATGTCTTAAATTTTAAAATTTTCATGAATAGATGATTAAGTACATTATATTTTTGTAAATAGCACTTTGTTTTGTTACCAATTATTGACTAATATTCATTTCAAGAAATATTTACTGAGTGCCTAATCTGGTGTAAAGAGCCATAAAAATGAATACACAAATCTCTGCTCTGTAAAAGACTATAGTCTTTTATGGGGAATAAAAATAATTAATATATTCTTGTAAGAGAAGATAGAGTAAAGGAAGTGGCATTAAAAAATAATAGGAAGAGACTTTAAATGAGAAAACATTTCCAAGTGATTGGGGTGCCTGGGTGGCTCAGTCGGTTAAGCATCACTTTGGCTCAGGTCATGATCTCACAGTCCATGAGTTTGAGCCCCACGTCAGGCTCTGTGCTGACAGCTCAGAGCCTGGAGCCTGCTTTGGATTCTGTGTCTCCCTCTCTGTCTCTGCCCCTCACCCGTTTGTGCTCTGTCTGTCTGTCTGTCTCTCTCTCTCCCAAAACAACTTAAAAAAATTTTTTTAAATAATAGTAATAAAATAAATAAAGATGGCTCTTGAAGAATACGTTAGGGAATATAGGCTAGAAGGGGGAAAGGAGGATATTTCATGCAAAGAAAATACAAATGCAAAGATATGGAGGTGGAAAAGCATGGTTGTGCATCAATGAAAAGTCCAATGTGATTAGAATATAAGAAGTCAATGAGAAAATAATTTGAAATAAACCTGAGAAAGTAGGTTGTAGGTA
Source organism: Felis catus (assembly GCF_018350175.1). Classification (NCBI taxonomy): domain Eukaryota; kingdom Metazoa; phylum Chordata; class Mammalia; order Carnivora; family Felidae; genus Felis; species Felis catus. The sequence continues at coordinate 110,063,598 of NC_058372.1, read as the reverse complement.
AGCTATGGTAGCCTTAAACTCCTGACTATTCTGAAGTAACAAATCTTGGAAGGGGTTTGAGCAGGTGGAGAAATATGATCAGATCTAACCATCAAAAGATTACATCATCAACCGTGTACATTGTGGGAAAGAGAGGCAGGCTCTCAGAGCCCAGGCAGGAACCGACAGAGACCAAGATTAGGGTAGTGACCTTGGAAACAAAAGGAAGTAAGGATTGATTTTACAGAGGGAACCTGGACAACCAGGCATATAACTGAATGTAGGAAATGGAAAAGACAAAATAACAGTTTGATATCTTGGTGACTACAAAATCAGTGTTGTAATTAATAGTAACAGATAAGTCCAGATGATTTTGCATGAGAAATTGATAAGTTCCATTTTGAACAAGTAGAATTCAAGATTTTAGAAAGGTGTCACGGGGGAGAGGTCAAGAAATTATATTACCCTTTTTTACTCATGTGAATTAGCAATCCTGCTAGCATGAAGTATCATACATGATGCTAACTCATTTGCCAAGTCTCTCAAAATGTCTTGCTTAAACCCTGATTTTATTTTTGTCCATACCTCCCATGTCTCCTTTCACTCACGTTTGAAGCAGAATTGATCTTCCTGGCTCTTATAAATACTATTCACATTTTCATCTAACTCAAGTAATATTTGTTCATTTCTCACCAAGCACATTTCTCCTCTGTTTTAACACCATCATAAAATAATTCCTGCTCACAAAGTTTTACACCTTTATGCTAAATTTAATAGATTATCTTTTTCCCCCTAAATATGCTCTTTTCCATTTCTCTCCAGCTATTTCATTCTATTTTTTTCATAAATCTTTAAAATTTATTTCCTGGGGGGAGGTGAGGCAGAGAGGGAAGAAGAGAGAATCCTAAGCAGGGTCTGTACCAACACAGAGCCCCAACACAGGGCTCGAATTCACAAACCATGAGATCATGACCTGAGCCAAAATCAAGAATCAGATGCTTAACTGACTGAGCCACCCAGGCACCACCTCCAGTTAATGCATTTTAAATAAATTTTTGTCTTCTGCATTTAAAATAAGAAATAATTCTATTTTTCCTCAGTGCTGTTTTCTATATTTCTTTTTTCATTGATATTTGTTTTTCTGGAAAGATCTGATGACTTCACAAACCTGAAAATCTTTATCACCTCTGTTCAACAAATCTGTTTGAAAACAGTGAAACTATAAACTCCTAGGACAACGTATAGACAAAATAAGCCCAAATTCAAGGTCCATAGTTAGGATTTTGTAACTTTATTCCTTTTACTTTAACATTTCTCCAACCCTGTCTCCATCATCTCAGGAAAAGTTATCCCTCCATAGGTTTCTTTACTTAAAGTAATATAGGTCAGGTTTTAATCTAATTTTACTAGAATTCCTAATATTAAAATATACTTATGATACTGTCTGACAAATGCCTTTGATCAAACCACAAGTAGCTTCTGCTTTTATGTACCCACAGCACTTTTTAATGTAAACCATATATAATGTTATAGTGCAGTCATTGTCTATTGAAGTGTGAGATCCTTGGAGACAGGGACCATCCCATATTAATTCCTAAATGCCTCATTCCTGGCACAGTACCTGACACATAATATGTGGCCTAATGTTTAATGAATAAATATGTGAACAAATGGATGTGCAAACGCTACTGTTAGACCTAATGGCCATTCAGGCTAAAGTGCTTTAGAAAAATTATGCTTAAAATATCATATTTATTTCCTTGATTCTCTCTCTTTCTGGTAGTTTTCAATTTGTTTAATCACACATAAAGCCAAGCAAGTTAAAGTTAATTTTAAAGGGCATGAGACAATATATCATATGATTAAAAAAATCAGTATGCAATATGTTAAATATATCTTTTTCAAGAAATGTTGTCAGTAATACTTCTTATAAGGTACTTATATTTGCATAAAATTAAATTACATTCTTTTCCATCATATTATCTTTGACTTTTTATGCTTCTGAAAGTAATGCTGTTCATGGTAGAAGACTTGGAAATACCAAAAAGCATAAAGAAGAAAAAAGGTCATTCATAATTCTGTAGTCTAGAAATACTACTGTTAATTTGGGTGTATTTCCTGCATATGTTTTGATACATGAGATCATAATTTATGTACAGCTTTGTATGCTGGTCTATTTTTTTTCTCTTTTAATATTTATTTCTGAGAGAGAGACAGAGAAAGAGACAGAGACAAGAGACAGAGCCCCGAGCAGGGGAGAGGCAGAGAGAGAGGGAGACACAGAATCTGAAGCAGGATCCAGGCTCTGAGCTGTCGGCATAGAGCCCGATGCAGAGCTCAAACCCATGAACCATGAGATCGTGACCTGAGCGAAGTCGGATACTCAGCTGATCCAGGAGTCCTATGGTCTATTTTTTTCTTTCATTTAACATGAGAATATTCTTTCTCATTAAACATTTCTAGAAATATCTTTAATGGCCACATCTGTTCTCTGAAAACCATATTTTTGCCTGCCCTTCTGTATATTAGACCTATAGGTAATGTCCAAAATTTTAAGATTATGTATATTTCTGCAAAAAATATCACTATAATAAAATAGCTATCAGGTAAATAACTCTAAATGTTCAACCCTATACCAAGTTGTTAATTACATTATTTAATTTAATCTTCATGATTTTCTGTAAGACAGATATAGTTATCCACATTTACAGTTGAGGAAATAGGTTCAGTGAGAAGAAAGAAATAACTTACCCTAAGTCACACAATCATTAGGAAGTAGAGGAGATATGTGAGCCCAAACTTGTCTGGTGCTCCAGCTTCTCTCTGACTAGGAAAACTACAGCCTTGATTGAACCTTTACAACTGAATCCAAGAAGACAAATTATTGAGGCAAAGGGACCAACTTTCTAAAATGTTTTGAGCACATTTGAGAGTGTGTCTACCTCCTAATTGGCACTAAAAGTCATCAAGATTTAAGCCTTTGCCATTTTTAGAGATGAATATTTTAACTCCTATTTTTCTTCTCCTATTATTCTTTTCTTTGATTACTAGTGAAGTTAACTACAAATTGGTTAACTAGTTTCATAGCCATTTTTACTCCTGTTGGAGAATTTCCTGTTCCTATGCTTGTTTTTTTTTAAGTTTATTTATTTATTTTGAGAGAGAGAGAGAGAGCATAACCATGGGAGGAGCAGAAAGAGGAGGAGAGAGAGAATCCCAAGTAGACTCCCTGCCATCAGCACAGAGCCAGACTCACTCACAGCTTGATCCCACAAACCTCAAGGTCATGACCTAAGCTGATACCAAGAGTCAGACATTCAACCCACTGAGCCACCCAGGCAATTCTGTGTTCATTTTCTTTTTCCATTAGGGCCTTTGTGTTTTTCATATTGATTTGTGTAACTTCTACATACTATGAATATAATATTTGTGGTGGTTTCCTAGTTTAGACAATCTTGTTTCAATTTTTTTGACATAAAATTTCACTTTTTGGTCCATTTTAGTAGATGAATTTTTTAGAGCAGTTTCAGATTCACAGAAAAATTGAGCAGAAAATACAAATGTCCCATATTCCTTCTGCTCCCACACATGCATAGCCTGTTTCTTATCAACATGCCCCAGAAGAATGGTACACTTGTTACAAAGGATGCTCCTACATTGACATCATTATTACTCAAATACTATAGTTGATATTAGGGCTCTCTTGATGGTGTACTTTCTAAGGGTTTGGACAAATGCATGATGACATATATCCTCCATTACAGTATCTTAACATTTATATTTTTAAAAGTCAATTCTATTAGACTTAAATTTATTTGTCTTTTGTACTTTGTAAAGGTTTCTTTGCAGTTTTTTTAAAGTTAACTTTATTTTTTTAGTTTCAAGTTTTTAATTAAATTCCACTTATTAACATATAGTATAATATTAGTTTCAGTCATAGAATTTAATGATTCATCACTTACAATATAACACCCAGGTTTCTTTAAGTATTAAATGAACATTTCTTTTAAAGTATTATATGAATTTTCTTTACAAGCATTTTGTTTTACTTTATATAGGTAGGTAATCATAACAACTTATTTCAGACATATGGAATGATATAAATACACAGAGCTATAATACAGCTTAAAAAATAAAATATACCAAGCCTGTGTAACCCTCCCAAATAACATTCCCCTTCCTTCTCTCTAGAGGTTTCGCAACTCTAATTTTGGATTTACCATTCCCAAGAATCTTCCGTCATATATTTTGTTATAAATTTTATACCATGTTACATTTATACAATTTTTGCATATATGGCATTGCTTTGCATACATAAAATTGTTTTGTGTATGCTATTTTTTTCACAAATACTACCCTACTTATGAATTCTCTAAATTTGCTTCTTTCATTTAATAATATATTTTGAGATTTACCTATGTTGATACAAATAATCAATAACTCATTTCCTATTGAGTTAGCCAATTTAAAAATTAAGTGAAGATAACTAATCCTGGTGTTTTATCTTGTGTCCTTCCAAAAATAGACTCTGAGATGAGGTTTCAAGTATAAGTAGTTTGTCTGTAGGATACAAAGGACTTTGGCAGAGGGGGGAAACAAGACAGGGAAGAGAAGACAGTGGATCAAGAGTGTGTTCTATAAATTGGTGCTGCCACTATGGAAAACAGTATAGAGATTCCTCAATAAATTAAAATGATCCAGCAATCCCTTCTGGGTATATATCTGATGGAAATGAAATCACTGTCTCAGAGAGATGTCTGCACTCCCATGTTCATTACAACATTCATTCAATAGCCATAGTGTGGAAACAGCCTACGTGTCAAATGACGAATGGATAAAAAATGTGGTATATGTATAATAAATACTATTCAGCCATAAAAAAAGAAGGAAATGTGGAAATCCTGCCATTTGTGACAACATGGATGAACCTAAAGGGCATTATACTAATTGAAGTAAAACAGAGAAAGACAAGTAATCTATGATCTCATTTACATGTGGGCTCTAAAAAAAAAAAACTAAACTCAGAAGCAGAGAATAGATTGGTTTGCCAGGGGTGAGAGGGTGGGGAAAATGGGCAAAGGTGGTCAAAAGGTACAAATTTCCAATTAGAAGATAATAAGTTCTGGGAATCTAATGTACAGCATGTTGACAATAGTTAATACTGTATTATATACTTGAAAATTGCTAAGATAGTAGATCTTAAAAGTTCTCCCCATACACACAATAAAAGGTAGCTATACAATGTGATAGATATGTTAACTAATCTTTTGTGGTAATCATTTTGCAATATATTCCTATATCAAATCATCATGTTGTACACCTTAAACTTGTACAATATTATTGTCAATTATATCTCAATTAAAATGTAGAAATAAAAGAATGCATATGAAGCCAGCTACAACCAGTGGGTAGCAGTGGGTAGATGACTCGAGCATAATCTTGCAGATGATAGTATAAAACACATGCCTCAAATTATACATATTCATCAACTCCCATCAGTCATTATTTGAGGGCTGTCCCTGGGGTATGTTAATTCCCCAGCATTTCTTTCTTTTTTTTTTTGTAATTTTTTTTAATTTACATCCAAGTTGTTGGCATATAGTGCAACAATGATTTCAGAAGTACATTTCTTAATGCCCCTTACCCATTTAGCCCATCTCCCCTCCCACAAACCCTCTAGTAACCCTCTGTTTGTTCTCCATGTTTAAGAGTCTCTTATGTTTTGTCCCCCTCCCTGTTTTTATATTATTTTTGCTTCCCTTTCCTTGTGTTCATCTGTTCTCTGTCTTAAAGTCCTATGAGTGAAGTTACATGATATTTGTCTTTCTCTGTTAATTTCACTTAGCATAATACCCTCCAGTTCCATCCACATAGTTGCAAATGGCAAGATTTCATTCTTTTTGATTGCTGAATAATACTCCATTGTGTGTGTGTGTGTGTGTGTGTGTGTGTGTGTGTGTGTGTGTGTGTATACCACATCTTCTTTATCCATTCATCCATCAATGGACATTTGGACTATTTCCATACTTTGGCTATTGTTGATAGTGCTGCCATAAACATTGGGGGCATGTGCCCATTTGAAACAGCACACCTGTATCCTTGGATAAATACCTAGTAGTGCAGTTGCTGGGTCATAGGGTATTCCTATTTTTAATTTTTTGAGGAACCTCCATATTGTTTTACAGAGTGGCTGCACCAGTTTGCATTCCCACCAGCAGTGCAAAAGAGATCCTATTTCTCCACATCCTCACCAACATCTGTTGTTGCCTGGGTTGTTAATGTTAACCATTCTGACAGGTGTGAGGTAGTATCTCATTGTGGTTTTGATTTGTATTTCTCTGATGATGAATGATGTTGAGCATTTTTTCATGTGTGAGCTGGCCATCTGGATGTCTTCTTTGGAGAAGTATCTAGTCATGTCTTTTGCCCATTTCTTCATAAGATTATTTGTTTTTTGGGTGTTGAGTTTGATCAGTTCTTCATAGATTTTGGATACTAACCCTTTATCTGATATGTTGTTTGCAAATATCTTCTCCCATTCCGTCGGTTGCATTTTAGTTTTGATGATTGTTTCCTTTGCTGTGCAGAAGCTTTTTATTTTGATGACGTCCCAGTAGTTCATTCTTGCTTTTGTTTCCCTTGCCTTGGGTGACATGTTGAGTAAGAAGTTGCTGTGGCCAAGGTCAAAGAGGTTTTTGCCTGCTTTCTCCTTCAGGATTTTGATGGCTTCCTGTCTTACATTGAGGTCTTTCAACCATTTTGAGTTTATTTTTGTGTATGGTGTAAGAAAGTGGTCCAGGTTCATTCTTCTGCATGTCGTTGTCCAGATTTCCCAACACCACTTGCTGAAGAGACTGTTTTTATCCCATTGGATATTCTTTCCTGCTTTGTCAAAGATTAGTTGGCCATATGTTTGTAGGTCCATTTGTGGGTTCTCTATTCTGTTCCATTGATCTGAGTGTCTGCTCTTGTGCCAGTACCATATTGTCTTGATGATTAGAGCTTTGTAGTATAGCTTAAAGTCTGGGATTGTGATGCCTCCTGCTTTGGTTTTCTTTTTCAAGATTGCTTTGACTATTCGGGGTCTTTTCTGGTTCCCTACAAATTTTAGGATGGTTTGTTCTAGGTCTGTGAATAATGCTGGTGTTATTTTGATGGGGATTGCATTGAATATGTAGATTGCTTTGGGTAGTATTGACATTTTAACAATATTTGTTCATCCTATCCAGGAGCGTGGAATATTTTTCCATCTTTTTTGTGTCTTCTTTAACTTCTTTCATAAGCTTTCTATAGTTTTCAGTGTATAGATTTTCACCTCTTTGGTTAGATTTATTCCTAAGTATTTTATGGATTTTGGTGCAATTGTAAATGGAATCAATTCCTTGATTTCTCTTTCTGTTGCCTCACTGTTGGTGCATTGATTTTATATCCTGCAATTTTGCCAAATTCATGAATCAGTTCTAGAAGTTTTTTGGTGGAATCTTTTGGGTTTTCCAAAGAGAGTATCATGTCATCTGCAAAGAGTGAAAATTTGACCTCCTCCTGGCCAATTTGCATGCCTTTTATTTCTTTATGTTGTCTGATGGCTGAAACTAAGACTTCCAATACTATGTTGAATAACAGTGGTGAGACTTGTCTTGTTCCTGACTTTAGGGGGAAAGCTCTAAGTTTTTCCCCATTGAGGACGATATTAGGGTTGGGTCTTTAATATATGGCTTTTATGATCTTGAGGTATGATCCTTCTATCCATACTTTCTTGAGGGGTTTTATCAGGAAAGGATGCTGTATTTTGTCAAATGCTTTCTCTGCATCTGTTGAGAGGATCATATGGTTCTTGTCCTTTCTTTTATTGGTGTGATGAATCACATTAATTGTTTCGTGGACGTTGAACCAGCCCTGCATCCCAGGTGTAAATCCCACTTGGTCGTGGTGAATAATTTTTTTAATGTATTGTTGCATCCAGTTGACTAATATCTTGTTGAGAGTTTTTGCATCCATGTTCATCAGGGAAATTGGTCTGTAGTTCTCCTTTTTAGTGGGGTCTCTGGTTTGGGAATCAAGTTAATGCTGGCTTCATAGAAAGAGTTTGGAAGTTTTCCTTCCATTTCTATTTTTGGGAACAGCTTCAAGAGAATAGGTGTTAACTCTTCCTTAAATGTTTGCTAGAATTCCCCTGGAAAACATTCTTGCCCTGGACTCTTGTTTTTTGGCAGTTTTTGATTACTAATTCAATTTCCTTACTGGTTATAGGTCTTGCTCAAATTTTCTATTTCTTCATGTTTCCATTTTGGCAGTGTATATGTTTCTAGAAATTTTTCAATTTCTTCCAGATTGCCCATTTTATTGGCGTATAATTGCTCATAGTATTTTCTTATTGTTTGTATTTCTGCTGTGTTGGTTGTGATCTCTCCTCTTTCATTCTTGATTCTATTATTTGGATCCTTTTCTTTTTCTTTTTGTCAAACTGGGTGGTGGTGTATCAATTTTGTTAATTCTTTCAAAGAACCAGCTTCTGGTTTCATTGATCTGTTCTACTGGGTTTTTTTGGTTTCTATAGCATTAATCTTTATTATTCTCTGTCTTCTGCTGGTTTGGCATTTTATTTGCTATTCTTTTTCCAGACCTTTAAGGTGTAGATTAGGTTGTATATCTAAGACCTTTCTTCCTTCTTTAGGAAGGCCTGGATTGCTATATACTTTCCTCTTATGACCGCCTTTGCTGCGTCCCAGAGGTTTGGTGCTGTTGTGTTTTCATTTGCATTGACTTCCATGTACTTTTTAATTTCCTCTTTATCTTCTTGGTTAGCCCATTCATTCTTTAGTAGGATGTTCTTTAGTCTCCAAGTACTTGTTACCTTCCAAATTTTTTCTTGTGGTTGATTTTGAGTTTCATAATGTTGTGGTCTAAAAATATGCACAGTATGATCTTGATCTTTTTGTACTTGTTGAGGGCTGATTTGTGTCCCAGTATGTTTTCTATTCTCGAGAACGTTCCATGTACACTGGAGACGAATGTATATTCCACTGCTTTAGGATGAAATGTTCTGAATATATCTGTTAAGTCCATCTGGTCCAGTGTGTCATTCAAAGCCATTGTTTCCTTGTTGATTTTTTTTTTAATTTTTTTTTCAACGTTTATTTATTTTTGGGACAGAGAGAGACAGAGCATGAACGGGGGAGGGGCAGAGAGAGAGGGAGACACAGAATCGGAAACAGGCTCCAGGCTCTGAGCCATCAGCCCAGAGCCTGACGCGGGGCTCGAACTCATGGACCGCGAGATCGTGACCTGGCTGAAGTCGGATGCTTAACCGACTGCGCCACCCAGGCGCCCCTCCTTGTTGATTTTTTGATTAGATGATCTGTCCGTTGCTATAAGTGGAGTGTTGAAGTCCCCTACTATTATGGTATTATTATCAATGAGTTTCTTTATGTTTGTGATTAATTGATTTATATATTTGGGTGCTCTCACATTTGGAGCATAAATATTTATAATTGTTAGGCCTTCTTGGTGGATAGACCCCTTAATTATGATATAATGTCCTTCTTCATGTCTTGTTACAGTCTTTATTTTAAAGTCTATATTGTCTGATATAAGTATGGCTACTCCGGCTTTCTTTTGTCGACCATTAGCATGATAGATGGTTCTGATCCCCTTACTTTCAATCTGAAGGTGTCTTTAGTGGGTCTAAAGTGGGTCTCTTGTAAATCGCATATGGATGGATATTGTTTTCTTCTCCATTCTGTTACCCTATGCCTTTTGATTGAATCATTTAGTCCATTGATGTTGAAGGTGAGTACTGAAAGATATGAATTTATTGCCATTATGTTGCTTATAGAGTTGGAGTTTCTGGTCCTTTCTCTGGTGTTCCCTGGTCCTTTCTAGTCTTTGCTGGTTTGGGTATTTATTTATTTATTTATTTATTTATTTCATCTTTTCTCCCCTCAGAGAGTCCCCCTTAAAATTTCTTGTAGGGCTGGTTTAGTGCTCATGAACTCCTTTAATTTTTGTTTGTCTGGGAAACCGTTAATCTCTCTTATTTTGAATGACAGTCTTGCTGGATAAAGAATTCTTGGCTGCATATTTTTCTGATCCAGCACATTGAATATATCCTGCCACTCCTTTCTGGCCTGCCAAGTTTCTGTAGATAGGTCTTGCTGCAAACCTGATCTGTCTTCCCTTGTAGGTTAAGGACTTTATTCCCTTGCTGTTTTCATGATTATTTCCTTGCCTGAGTATTTTGTGAATTTGACTATGATATGCCTTGTTGATAGTCGGTTTTTGTTGAATCTAATGGGAGTCCTCTGGGCTTCCTGGATTTTGATGTCTGTGTCTTTCCCCAGGTTAGGAAAGTTTTCTGCTATGATTTGCTCACATAATATTTCTACCCCTTTTTCTCTCTCTTCATCTTCTGGAACCCCTATGATTCTAATGTTCCTTTTTGATGAGTCACTGATTCTTAAATCATACTTTTTGCCTTAGTCTCCCTCTTTTTTCTGCTTCATTGTTCTCCTTAAGTTTGTCCTCTATGTCACTGATTCTCTGTTCTGCCTCATCCATCCATGCCGCCATGGCATCCATTTGAGATTGTAGGTCAGTTATAGCATTTTATTTCATCCTGCAGAAAGAGATTTCTTTTACTTCTTTTACTCTTTTATCTCTGCAGAAAGAGATTCTAATCTGTTTTCAACCCCAGCTAGTATTCATACTATTGTGATTCTAAATTCTGGTTCAGACAACTTGCTTTTATCTGTGTTGGTTAAGTCCCTGGCTGTCATTTCTTCTCTTTTGGGGTGAATTCCTTCATTTCGTCATATTGAAGGGAGAAAAGGAATTAATGAGTTTAAAAAATTTAAATTAAAAAATTAAAAACAACACACACACACACAAAACAAATAAATGATGCTAGATCCTAGGTGTGTTTTGGTCTGGGTGTTGAAAGGGTCTTGATAGATTAGAGAAAGAAAGAGAAAGGAAAAAAAAAGGAAATCGTTTGAAAATTTGAAAAATGAATACACTGTAATAGAATAAAATGAAGTGATGGAAGTTTAATAGAATTTGGAAAAATTACACAAAAGTAAAAAATATAGTAGAAAAAAGGCATGATAAATATTTTTAATAAAAATTGAAAATAAAAATATATATTTTCCTGCATTCAAGAAAAAGAAAAAAAAAACAAAAAAGAGAAAAAAAAGAAAATTGAATAGATGGACCAGTGAACAGCCTGAAATACATTTGAAATTACTTTGTTTTCCCCTAGAAGTCAAACTATGAAGCACTTTATAGTCTGTAAACTAAGTAGGTGGAGAGATTTGTGTTCCTGAAGAGCGGTTGGCTCAGTTGGGCAGGGCCTAATGTAATGGCTCCATTCTCCACTAGATGGTGCTGCCTACCTTACTGGTGTGGATTGTTGTGACACTTGTAGGTGTGTATGCGCATGTGTGGGAGGGGTGAAAATGGTGTCACACAGCTACCCAGTCTCTAGTATCAGAACTCTGTTCTCTCCAATCAGCACTTGTCCTGTCTTCGGCTTCCGTCCACTCCCCGCTTATATACTCTCCATGACCAAGCCCCAGGCAGCACCTCCCTCCTGAGTTCTATCTCAGATGTGGCTGTGTTTCCCGACCCCTTATCTCTGAGGGACTGTGGCTTTGACCCTTTCTGCCCTCTGAAGGAGGGTCTCACCGGGCAATGGCTGGATGCCAGCTGCAGCCAGGAATGCTCGCAGGACCACGCTGCGGCTGATGCCCAGAGATTGCGGCCAGGTGCCGGCCCACCCCAGAAAAAGTTCATGCGATTGTGTAGCAGCAGCATTTCAAGGATTATGGAAAATCACAACACACATTTGGCACCAGGCTTCACCCCCAACGACCTTGTGCCAGCACCAGAGAATGTTGTTCTCCCAGGCCCACTGGGATCTTTCCTGTTTGGGGCCACACAGACTCTACTGGATGTCCTCCCAACAGGGGAACAGCCTCTTCCCCTGTGGCCCGAAGAATCCCAGACTCCATGTGCTCCTGGGGATTCGCCCTTCTCACCAGACACTGCCAGGTATCAAGCTGCGGAGTTTCAGACTCTGCATTCCCCCTGTTTATAGAGTCTTAATGGAATTTAAACCCTCTCCTTTCTCCTTTCTCCCTTTTTAGTTCAGTCCCTCCTCCTGTTTTCACTTTTCACTTTATCTCTAGCTTCTTTTGGAGGGGGGGTGCTTTTCCCGTACTCTCCCCCTCCCTCTGTCCTCTCTCCACAAGCAAAAACAGCTCACTCCCTGCCCTCTGTGGCTTCTCTCTCCCCCAGTTCACCTCTCTGCATCGTGTACCTGCTGAGTTCTGTGGTTCAGGTTGTGCAGATTGTTGTGTTAATCCTAAAATCAGTTTTCTAGGTGTGCAGCATGGTTTAGTGTTGATCTGGCTGTATTTCATGGACACGAGACACAAAAAACCTTCCATGCTGTTCAGTTCCCCAGCATTTCTGACCTGAAGCACACACTTGGAAAGAAATGCCTTTTGTATCCCAGAAAAAGTCCAGACAAAGAAATACAGAGGTCACCCACTGAAAGTCACCTGAATACACCAAAATGGTACAATACAAGGAATGTAAGGAAGACAACAGTAGCATCCACTATAACCAGGAAGGGCACAGTGAAATTATACCTCTATTCCTTGCTAAGAATGATGTAATTTGCTACAATTATTTTAAAAAGACAGCTAACTATATATCAAGAGCCTTAGAAATGTTGGTACTAAGTGCAACTCCATAAAAATAATTATATTCATCACAGTATTATTTATAATGTTGAGAAATAAGAAATAATTTAAGGGGCACCTGGGTGGCTCGGTGGGTTAAGCATCCAACTTCCACTCAGGTGCCATATATGAGTTTGTGCTGACAGCTTAGAGCCTGGAGCCTGCTTCAGATTCTGTGTTTCCCTCTCTTTCTGCCCCTTCCCCGCTTGTGCTCTGTCTCTCTCACTCTCTCAAAAATAAATAAACATTAAAAAAAGAAATAATTTAAATGTCCAACAATATAAGACTTGTTAGGAAAGTTATTTATGTCTGATAGAGAAATTTTGCCATTAAAGCTGAAAATTATAGATTATATAGCTATATGAGAAAATGTTTTTGAGGGAGGAAGAAAGCAAGAAAAAGAAAGAAGAAAGATGAGATGGAATATTTAAAAATGATAGTAACATTATTGTCCTAGGGGTTGGGCTTATATAGTTATATCTTTTTAATGCTGAAAATAACATGTTTTTAAAGCAACATAAGCATTGCTTTTATTTATTTTTTTAAATTTTTTTTCAACGTTTATTTATTTTGGGGACAGAGAGAGACAAAGCATGAACGGGGGAGGGGCAGAGAGAGAGGGAGACACAGAATCGGAAACAGGCTCCAGGCTCTGAGCCATCAGCCCAGAGCCTGATGCGGGGCTCGAACTCACGGACCGCGAGATCGTGACCTGGCTGAAGTCGGACGCTTAACCGACTGCGCCACCCAGGCGCCCCCATAAGCATTGCTTTTAAATATTATCCAAAAATTTTAATATCTGCTTTCGATATATATCTTCTGAGGTTCTATATACAATCTCATCTTTCCAAAACAAAAATCTCATGAAATAGTTGAGTTTAGTATTAATGTATTTATTTTACAGGTGAGGAAATTAAATCCCAAAAATGGTCAGATGGCTGGAAAGTGATGGAACTGTGATTAGACTATATTTCTTGACTCCTGGCCTAGTTCTCTTTATGACAGTGGTACATGTCTGTTATTTCCATGTCTTTTATTTTCAAGAATCTCCTCATCTTCTCATCATCAAGAGTGCATAGTAAACCTAAGCCTGACTAGTGAGAGCCAGTGACTCTAGTCACTGATAAAGAACTGGTCATGTGACCCAAGTTAGGACAATCAAACTTGGGTCCAGGACTTTTGATGGCTTCTTCCACCAAGGGTACTAAACTGAAGAAGCTCATTTTGATGGCTTCTTCCACCAAGAGTACTAAACTGCTAGAAAATTGAGAAGCCTGGAGTTTCCCATGCTCATTTTTCTCAGCTCATAAGAGAGTCTGCCTAAGAGTGGAGGAAAATAGAGCTAGAAATGGAAAGAAACCAATTTCTTATGACATTGTTAAAGCACTCCACTATTTGATTTGAATCTGGCCATGCCTCAAGCCAAGGTCTACCCTTGGCCTTTTCAGGTTTGTGAACTAATAAATACTTGTTTTTCCTTTGAATTAATATAATTAGATTGAGGTTGCTGTCATCATCACTAAAAATGTCCTGGCTAATGTGGAAGTTAGTTGTTGTCACTGACAAATATTAAAAATGTTGTGTTGGCCAAGCCAAGGTAGACTGCAGGGTAATGAATGTTCTCTAGCTAGAATGCAATCCATCTGTGCCATGAAGTAGCAAAGCAGATAATTAAACTGCTACCTGTCATATCTTTGGACTCAGGTTATGTGTCTACTGAGGTTAGAACTTGAGGGAATTTGGTAAAAACATGTCAGGATCCTGGAATATTATAGCCAGTTCTCAATACTTTAATCTTGACTTTAAAAGTGAAGAAGGAGGAGGAGAAGGAGGAGAAAACACAGTCTTGTTCTATGGCTCATATGACAACCCAGGACAGCTGAGATTCAAGTAGCTCTGTGCATGAAAAACTGAAAAAGTCAAATGTTTCACCCCAAGAAAAAGTTACTGCATGGAAAGCCAAGGAGTCTGACAACAACATTGTAGATAAGAAGAGGATCTACGAGAAGCTACAAAATGATTTCCCAGGCCCATCCAAGAACCTCAACTGCTACTCCCTGCCTGAAGAAAGTGTTAGGTAGGAAGTTTTCAGGTGAAAATGACAGAAACACCAGTCCAATTATCTTAATTAAAAGATAGTGGAAAGTGTTTTCCCAGTCATACCACCTAGAGATATGAAGAGAATTAATTATGACTTCCAATCCTAACCAGTTGTTCTTTACCATTACAAACCTTTAAGCTAAGAGTTGGAAGGTGAGTAGAGCATTGCAGCCTACTGCTAAGAAATAGAAACTACAGACTCAGATTTCTCTTGAAATTATGACTCAACATGATCTCAGTTTCCAGTTACTAGTCTACAGCATTAACCAAATGCAAATTAACTGGATGCCTACCAAGGTTTTAATGTTTCCCTTTTAGAAAAACCCCAAACCTGGCAAGCAAATGCTCGTAAGTACTTAACCCATAAGCATTCCCTCAACCACCAAAACTTCACCAATAGGAAGTGTGTTGCTATCATATGGCAGCCATCAAAAACAGATCTCAAATGTACCCAGAAGAAAATAACTGTCAAGTAAAATCCACTGTAATGCAGATTCCTGACCAAAGGACCCACTGTCCTGGGCAGTAAGAATTTGCAATCCTTAATGAGTAGAACAACTGTTTATTTACTTTTTCCCTCTTCTCATTTTCAAATGAGAATTTTTTTGAATTCATCCTTTAGTTACTCCACCATCGTCTATTACATTTGCTGTAGGTGGTTAAACAAATATATCATCAGTCATATACTGCTGGATAATAAGAAGCTATGTCTGAGACTAACAGTTACAAAGCAAAGATCTTGATCTAGAGTAATAACTTTACAACACTCATTTGACTCTTTAGACAGGAGGTGACTGCAGTATTTGTTGTGCATAAAATAGTTGTTTTTTGTTACATGGGAGCAATGTATGTATAAAAATAAATGTTGAAGTCTATGAATTAAAAGAAAGTGTACGTGTTTGTGGGAAAACTGCTATCATGGAGATGTATTGATTTTACCCATCAAGCATCCTTGGCAACAGAATCCCTCTTTTTCTTATTGACCCTTCTATTTTCAATGCATGATATTTGGATGGGCTGCCCCAGATCTAGGAGTATGCTCTGACCTTATCATTCACAATCAGAATAAACAATTACTGCTTAAGAGATGGCACATGACCCAAGTCAGGTCAGCTAAATTAGGCTGAAGATTTTTGCTAAATAGTATTGGGAAAAGAGTACTCTTTTTCCACTGGTGTTGGCAAGTTGATCGAATATAAGCCTGGAACTACCAATGCTCATCTTTGGCACCAATTAGAGAGCTTTGAGGGTGAAACCACCCAAGTAAAATCCACTATGTGCAGGTGCAGAGAGAGAGGGAGACTTTTGATAACATTTTGTGAGCACCTAAATTTGGCCATGCCCAAAGCCCATATATACAACCTGCATTTCTCAGTTATTTGAGCCATTAAATTCCATTTTCTCCTTCAGTAAGTTCAATATGTATTTCTGAAAGTATGAAATCACCTAGGTTATGTATATTCTTACCATTCTCTTCAATAATCAAACTGTTAATTTCTAAATCTTTCTGATATTTAATATTTGTTAAATTTCTCAAGAAAGAAAACTTGCACAGGAAAACTTCCTAATTCCTTAAAACTCACTTAGTTGTCTTAAGATTATGAAGATTTGAAGAAATTCAGAGCTTGGATGTCATGTGTGGTTCAGCCATAGAAGCAGAATCACTATGAGTGCTGGAGGATAAGGAATATATTGTAGGAAGTAAACCTCACACAGTTGTGGGAGGAGCTAGGAAATCGACAGTAGGAGAACCTAAGAAGGAGTCTCTAGTGAGTTCTCCTGAAGCACCTGTGCAAGTAAAACTGTCCATAATTTCAAGGAATTCTGAGAAGACCAGCATATCTAGCCACCAAAGTGGGACTATGGTGGGGGGGGGGGGGGGTCTATGAAATGTGTCTGTCAAAGTACAGCCATGCATCTGGTGATAAGCCTGGAACTGATCTTAATCAGGAGGACCAAGAGTTGGGAAGAAAAGTTCCTCTCTGTCACTTTAACTGACCTCAGAAATCTCCAGAAAATAAAGGTTGCTGTTTCACACTTGTGCCTTCCAAATCTGATGCAAGTTCTCTTTTGGTCAACTTTAATTTGTAATCTTACAGCAAAGAGAATTCTGGGAAATGTGGTTCTTAGCTTAATCAAGTTGACACAGCACAATCTTTTCTCTCCTAGTCAACCTGTCATCAGTGCATACCTCTTTTAACCATATTCCATATAAAGTAAAAGAAAAACCATGCTTCTGCCTAACATCGTGCAACTATCTCTTGCTTACTGAAAATACACTATTCCTCTCCCCAAAGAAGTATATGTAAGATACCACCTTAGAGTGATTTCTTCTCCACACTCCCTTTTTGATGTCCTGCAACTAAACACTGAGACATCAGTTTAACCACTATCTTCTTTAGGAAAAGGAAATAAGAAAGGAAAATGATCAGTTAGTATAGATAAAACTAAATTCATGGCAAAATAAGGAAGAAATACTCATAACTATAATACTCCTTATTTCACTAACTGATCATATAATAATAGCTGATATTATCACCTTCTTCACTAGCCATTCCATAATCTCTTTTCTCTCAGTAAGCATCTCAGTTGCTGGTAGTTTCTTTTGAGTCAGATTATCAAAAGTTTAATTTTGAAATAGCCTGTATGTACATTTACCTGTTCTGCCTCTACTGATTAGTTATAATTTTTCATTAAATTTTATCATAGGACATAAAAATACTATGAGACACCTCAAAGAATCCCAAAATGAAGTAACCCAATTTTCTCTTAATAGAATCAATCACTCCAATAGTATAGTAATCCCCCCTTTTGCCAATTGGTTAGGTGGCCCGAGGAACCCACAGTGGCCAATTAGTCTCAACAGTCAGTTTAGTGAAACCACTGCTACATCCCCTAGGGGATGTATCCCTCCCTTGTGAACTAAGATCTCCA
The DNA here is from genome assembly GCF_018350175.1 of Felis catus. Classification (NCBI taxonomy): domain Eukaryota; kingdom Metazoa; phylum Chordata; class Mammalia; order Carnivora; family Felidae; genus Felis; species Felis catus. The sequence continues at coordinate 110,045,842 of NC_058372.1, read as the reverse complement.
AACCAGAAAAGTCAAAAGGTACAGAAATAAGAAGAAAAATGTCCATAGACATTCCTATTTCTGTCCCTTGAATCTTAGCATGGGAAAAATACTACTGTATTTTGGCCTCAGATTCAAATAATATACCTAGTCCTGGAAGACATGACTTCAGTCCACAAAGTTGCTATCCAGCTGGCACCACAGCTGAATTTTCATACAGTTACTCAACAGTTCAATCAGGCCAGCTGCTCCAGGGTGATAGGTAGCATGCTTAGTTCAGTGAATTCTATGAACACAAGCCCATTGCCACACTTCATTTGTTGTCAAATAAGTCCATTAGTCAGGGGTAATGCCGTGTGGAATTCTATGATGTCAAATAAGGCATTCCATAAGTCCAAGGGTGATGGTTTTGGCAGAAGCATTACAGATAGGAAAGGCAAATCCATATCCAGAGAAGTATCTATTCCAATGAAAATAAAACAGCATGATGGAAGTAGTTCAATATGATCATCCTGCCAGCAGGTGCCTGGCAAGACTACCAGACGAATGGTGCCATACCAGTGTATCAGATTTTGTTTGTTGGCAGGTTAGGCATTTGACAGCAGCTATGGCCAAATTAGCCTTGTGTTGCTGAGTCCATCCAAAACCTCCATTCTTGTTTCTGTGGCCACCTTCTATGTTTATTTGGAGAGGACAGCAGTAGCTGGGGATAGATCCTCACCAACATCCACAGAATAGCAACTTTTTACGTGATTATTAGACTGGTGTCACTCTTTGTTGACCATTGATATAGATCACAAATATTTTCTTATGTGTAGACACAGAGACGTCTATCTACATATCTCTTCCCTAGACTATCTTCTAACCAATTTTCTGATTATGCTCCTTCCAAGTCTCTGACTGTTCTTCCAAATGTTAAGAATTGCATATGGATCAGGGTAGATGCATGTCTTCAGCCATCTCTTCTTCTAGGAAGAAATGAACAACCATATGCACTGCTCTGAGTTCTGTCCATTGGAGGGATTTTCCTCACCACTGCTCTTTAGGGCTATCGCTGAGTGAAGCTGTAGCCCTGCAGCTTTCTTCTTTAGAGTCGTGCTAGCGTATTGTGCAGAACCACATGTAAATCAAACTGCAAATTTTGTTCTTCCTTAGTAGGTTGGTCTTAGGGAGCTCCCTATCAGGTCATAGGTAAGGTTGAAATGGAGGAAACAACATAGAAGAAATAGGGGCCATGGGCACCTGTGATGTTTGCTCTGCACTAACTTTTGCCTTCAAGACCTGCTTGATCCTGATCATGTGTATACAACTTTCATTTGATGATGAAGTGCTGCTATACATGCCCAATATTTTAGAGTGTTGCCAAATACCTGGTTCATGATAGGCAGCTCAGATGATTTGGTAACTTAGTGGTCCAGGATCAAGCTTTCATTTACTTATGATTTGCCCAGTAATAAGCCAGAAGCTGCTTTTCAAAAAGGAGGAGATTTTTTTTTTTACAGAGAATGCAAAGCTTTGCTCCAAAATTGTTAAAGCTCTGTGCTATGATGAACTTGTAGGGACTGCCAAAGGTTCCAAATAGTATTTCTACATATCTCTGACCCTTCAAGAGCCATAAGAACTGTTCAGTTATACGTCCCAAGTTATGGAGCAGCTTGTATGGCAGGCTAGATCCAATACAGAGACCTCTCTTTTTCTGGTTCTATTCAAAACTGGCAGGAGCACCTGGGTGGTTCAGTTGGTTGAGTGTCCAACTTCAGCTCAGGTCATGATCTCACAGTTTGTGAGTTTGAGCCCCACGTGAGGCTCTGTGCTGATAGCGCTAAGCCTGGAACCCACTTCGAGTTCTGTGTCTCCCTCTCTCTCTGCCCCTCCCCTGTTTACTCTCAGTCTGTCTCTCTCTCTCTCTCTCTCTCTCTCTCTCTCTCTCTCTCTCTCAAGTATAAATAAACATTAAAAAAAAACTGGCAGCCTTTGGAGATATTTGGTAAATAAGTTGGAATAACATATATTGCCTCCAAAAATCCAAAGAAGCCTACGGGGGTTTGTCTCTTTCTTAGTGTTAGAGGAGGCAGGTGCAATAACTTGCCCTTCATCTTCAAAGGGATACATCAACATGCTCCAGACCACTAGATCTCTAGATATTTCACAATGGGGGCAAGTCTCTGAACTTTTGTGTGGTATTTCTATATTATACATGGTCTTACTTTCCAAGGTGGTGAGTTTTTCTCTTGTGTGTTGTGATAAGATTAGCCTTCTGAAAAGTATCATTACAAATAAGGGAGAGCTAAGTGATAGTGAACAGGATCTTCAAACCAGCCATAAGTAATGTTCTGAAAGAAAGCAGAACGCTAAGATAAGAAGAAATGGAACCAAAGGCTAAAATCCTAATGGCAATTTGAAAGGAAAAGAGGGCCTGCAGGGTAGGAAACCACAAAATTAGAGTATGAAATTACTCCTCTCCTACCATCAAAAAGGGAACGCCACATTCAGGAGGTGTTCTGCACGTCCTTTATCTTCTTCTTTATATTTTTTCCTTGTTTTAAGCATTTGGTATCTCTTTCATGCCCAACCTAATGCTGAGTTTTATCAATTATCCCTGCCATAATCTATCAGTTTCCAATGCCTCCTTGCTGCCTATAATATAAAAAGCAAAAACCTCATAACCAAAGGCTCTTTCAAATATGACTGCATCTATCCTTCCAGCCTCAGCTATTCTTAAGCCATGCTGAATTCCTCACGTCTTCTAAAATACATTGTATGTTTACACAACTACCAGTCTTTGCATGTACTGGTCCCTCTCCTGGAAATGGCCTCTCTCCTCCTCTTCTCCTGGATTGTTCAATTCAACCTCCAGATTTAACTCAAATATAATTTCTTCTTTGATTTCCCTTATTTCCCTGATTCCCTGAAACAAGTGGATCAGTCTCATCCCCGGGTTCCCCACAGCATTTGGATCATAATTGTTAGTGTGCTCACCACAAAAGATTGCTGTTTTTCTCTCTATAGGCCTATATCCACGAATAGAACAAAGAAGGAGCATATAAACATTTGCTCAACAAATGAAACAGATGGGTTTATTACTTTCTGGTTTGCCCAGATCCTACACTATAGAGCCCCATCTCTTCACCTACAATTTGCTGTTGATTTTATTTTAAATCTTTAAGACGAAATTTATTTTTCCAAAACAGCTATGTAAGCAATTACCTAAAATCATTAACAGAATGTTCCTTTGAAATGATTTGTGTAGAGGTCATTTAGAAGTCTAGTACTTACCGTCTAATTTGTAGATATTTTTGGTGGTCCACCTTTGCATGAGTCTCTATGTAAGAAAGAGAATTAAACAGTTAATTAAAAAGTTGATCTTTTTATAGTTCAATCTGCATTATGTACTTATCTCAACCAGAATGGTGGACAGAGCCCTTTATTAAAGTCTTTATTCTATAACATACTGTGTGACTGCTCTACTGCTCAGCTACCTTTCCACTGTAAAAAGAAGATAATTCTTGCCCATCTTACAGATTTCTTGAAAACAAAAGTTTGTTAAGTGAGTACAAATGTTAGTCGAATGCAAGCATTATGAGTATTTTAATGCCTAACAAACATATCAGTACATTTAGTGAGTACCCATGATTTGTGCATTCTATAATTTATTTAACATTATATCTTTACCAACCTGTACATGCCTGCAGAAAATATAAACCTAATTAACACATATTTAAATATCTGCATTTCAAAGAAGATCACTGAAACAGTACCTCGAAAATTCAGAAATCTTTACCTCACAGTTGGAATTAATAATTTTTTCTGTCATTTTGAGGTTAATTTTTGAGAAAGAAACAAACAATTTGTAGTCATACTAATTTAGTGTAGTAGTCCTTGTATCTAGTTCAAATTCCAGCTCAGGGAGATCCCAACATAGTGGTATAGAGTTTTAAATTGGTAAATGTAAGGAATCCTTGAAATGCTAACTTCTGCACGTTTTTGGAGAACCACAGATTGTCAGTCATCTCTGTTGATCTAGAAATGCAAATATCCGTCAAAATACTGAAACATACCAATGATTTGTTTTACCTAAATTAGAAGTGTTACTTTGCTCCAACTAAATTAGGAGCACCTGTATCACTTTGAGCTAATCTTGTGAGTTGTGAAGAGCACCGTGCTCAAACTGGTCTGACAGCTGCTTTGAAATAGCAGGTTAGCACAGCTGTAATTGTGGCATTAGCAGTGGAAATAGGGCTACACATCAGGGAAGAATCGTCCTATCATTTACTATTTTTCCCTCTCCTGAAATTTCACCTTGATTTTGCTTTATATTCATTCTCTATGGAAGAAATTGTAAATTAGATACCTTACAATTCAACACATTGATTCATTCCTCTAAGCTTATTGAGTTTTTACGATGTGACAAAATGGTAATATGCTAGGTCTGGTAACAGAAAGAAAGATAAAGAGTTCACTGTAAACTCAGGGCACACACCTGTGAACAGCTTGTGCCCTAAGGGAACAAGAGGTAAAAACAACAAATCTCAAGAGGGAGAAAAGATCAGGGAAGGCTCTTCAGATGGCATTGAACAATCTTGCAAGATGACTATGTTGCTGAGTTAAGGTATTTTTAAAGTAAGGGGACTGCACACCCTTAAGGCCCAGGAATATGAATCTGCTTTGTGAATTGTGAAAATTCTAGTAATTTAGTATTCTTGGTGGGGGGGGAGGGGTTGTTTAGAGATGGGGAGCAGAGCACAGGGCAGTCAGGATAGCCAGAGGATATGCATAGATGGTCAAGGGCAGATAAAAAAGAGCACGTATACCATGCTATTACCCTGTAGGTGATAGACAGGCTCTTATGGGCTTGAAGTGCAGGTTCACAGTGACCTTAGCAGTCAGGACTGAATCAGAGTAATTTGAACAGAGATGGTTTAATATAAAGAATTACTAACTATAACAGCAGGTTGGGATACCCAGAAATTAGCTAGTAAGAAGTAAAAAGGACTGTAGAAAATATAGGAATAGCAGATATAAGAAGCAGCCAGTACCTCTTAGGGTGAGATAGAGCCCAAGGACAAGCCTACCTCTGCTCCCAAAGGCTACAATCCAGACCTTGTTGGAGAGGGCACGGAAGTTGCTCGCTGAATACAGAGAGGATGCTGTGATGCTGCACTGGTGGAACTTGCTGGAAATGCACCCTCTAGGGTGCCAGTGAAACCTGTTCATAGGGAGATGACTCACTGGAAGCCTCCATCATAAAACTGCCTGAGGGTGGAAATGCTGAAGAAGCTGCCAGCCGTTGGGTTCTCCTGCCCAACATGAACGGCAAAGCTGGGCACTGGAGAGGCTGCCTGGAATGGAAAAGTCTGGTGCTGCAAAAGCCACCCATGCTGCAGGAGCCAGACAAAAGGAACACTCTGGAACTAGGAAGGAAAGCCCCTTCCTCCTAGAATGTCTCTCCAGCACCCTCTAGTGACAAAGCTGACATTATGCTGTCTGCAAAGAAAATATGTAATTGGCCCATCTCCATTTTCACAGAGAGGGTGAAAAGGGTGAATTTAGAGTGAGAGACGGCACAGAACCAACATGATTTGTATGGAGAATGCACAAAAGGCTTAGCAACTGGTGCCACCTCTAGTCTGACAGGGAAGGCAGAGGCTAAAAATGGAAGATTGGTGGAACACTGCTTAAGTAGTTGAAAGAGCGGACCTACGCCGGCTGACTCCATCTTGTTCTGTGTCCTCCACCTTGAGTGACTATGTCCCCGACATGGCCCCTTTCCGGGAAAATCGCAGAAACCTCAGACCACGCCTCCTCCCATTGAGTAACCACCGGCTCACCCGTTCAAACTTCCCATCAAAACACCCCGGCGACCTGCGTAACAGGATTCCGACCCTTCCCCAGCCAGTCAGCCGAGGCCACGACCCTTCCCCAGCCAATCGGCTGAGGCCACAGCCATTACCTCACCAACTGCCCCTAGACCCCTATAAAACCTTTGTGCTTTTGAAATTCGATCTCTCTCTGGTATCTCACCGCTGCATCGGTACAGGTAGGGGATTGAGCTTGAGCTAGCTTGAATAAAGGCTCTTTTGCTTTTGTATCAGACTCGGCTCCCTGGTGGTCTTTGGGGATCACGAATTCTGGGCATAACAGTAGTCAGATCTCCAGATCCCTTACATCACCCTCTGCAGCAGGGTGTCTGTCCTCCTTCAACCTAGCAGAAAGAGTTCTGTTCTTTGAAGACAAACACAAGGTCTTTGGGCTGGGAGAAACCAGGCACAGTGTGAAAATTAGGTGAATAAGTGAATACAGACATATTGAATGCCGAATGCTGAATGTGGAGACCACTGTGTTTTGCCTTCCTGGCTTCCAGAGCCTGGCTCAATGTTAACAATTTTTAGTTCCCCATGCTTCAAATGAGAAGATAAGATTAATAGGTCATCTGAGGAAGCATCTGTCATGAAGGATAGACACAAAAATAATAATTGGAACAAAGACCTTAAAAGAAGAAGAAAGTTCAAATATTCTCAAAGAAGTCAGAGAATAATTGCAAGATCTCTTGCAATAAATAGGAACATTTGGGAAACAAAAAAGAGAACATAATAAAAAGTATGTGATGGCAGAGATGAAAAACCCAATGGTAGTGATGAAATATAATGTCAAGGAAGTGATCCAGAAATTAGAGTACAAAGACAAAGAGATGGGAAATGACAGGAAAGAAGAGAAAATAAGAAGATGGTTTAGGAGACAAAATATTTGAGTCATGGATTTTTCAAAAAGAGAAACCAGGTAAAACAGTAGTCAGAGAATTGCCAATAAAATAATTAAAAATTTTTTTTCTCAGGGTGCCTGAGAAATTTTTTTCTCAGTCTGTTGAGCATCATACTTTGGCTCAGGTCATGATGTCAAGGTTCGTGAGTTCAGGCCCCACGTCAGGCTCTGCGCCATCAGCGCAGAGCAGACTTGGAATCCTCCGCCCTCCTTTCACAGTATCCCTCCTCCACTTGCACTCTCTCACTCTCAAAAATAAACATTTTTTAAAAAAATTTCTCAGCACTAAAGACATGAGTGTCCATATGAAAGTGCCCACTGACAGGAGAAAGAAAAGAAAAAGAAAGAAAGAAAGAAAGAAAGAAAGAAAGAAAGAAAGAAAGAAAGAAAGAAAGAAAGAAAGAGGAAGAAAGGAAGAAAAATAAATCTGACTAAGGCCCATAAGTGAAATTTCAGGATAACGAGACAAGTTTTAAGAGAGATAAAAAGACCAGTAAGTATGCCATGCAAAAGTGAGGAATAATACTGTTCTCTAAAAGAGAGTAGAGCAGCACTTTCAAAATTAAGAAAAAATAATTATTTCAGTATAGAAATTGATGCCAAGCCTATTTGTGTTATAGTAAAATATATTTTCACATGTGCAAATTCTTAAAAATCTTATTTCCCATGCCATCCAGCCTTTCTCAGGAAATAATTAGAAGATGTGCTCCAATAAAACAATGGAGTAAAAAAGATGAAAAGAAGAGATAAAGAAAACAGGACACTCAAATCAGAAGAAAATGAAGGAAATTCTCAGCATTGCAAGGAAGAGAAGTTTCTGGACAAATGCTTTGCAGTATCCCTAAAAAGCACTGACTTCAATAAAAAAAGAATGGAGTTCTTCAGATGGATGACTCCTTAAAAAAAAAAAAAAAAAAAACTGGAACTGATGGACTACCTAAGAATGATCTTAGGGAAAATGGTACTAAAATGCTATTGTGAATAGTTAGCAAAATGTTCAAATGAAATGAATCTAATGAAAAATCAAGGCTATTATTCTCAAGGAAAATAAAAGCATAAAAGAAAATGTAACTTTAATAAATTCCTAAAATGCTCAACTATAAATATTGATGTAATCATAATAATGACAGTGATTAATTAAATCTAAACAAAGCTTTTAATGTAACTTTATTGTGGGAGGTGGGGAAGGAAGGCAGAGGAGACAAAATTATAGGGGAGGATTAATTTTTTTCTGCCCTTCAACATCCTTCTAGCTGGACTAAGAATCAAATTGATGTATGACAGATTGATGGGAGAAAATCAAATTTAGCTCTGTATGTATGGAAACCCACATAGACATGAAATTCCGAAGACAGTCAGGCAAAATGAGGTATATATGTCATCCTGAACTAAGGAGAGTGGGGTAGTGGCCTGAGACTTCAAAGGGAAGGAAGGCATCGCAGGACCATGAGAAGAAGAGCAGGTGTTTGATAATTAGGTTTTGTCCTACCGTACAGATGGGTCACTCAGATAAAACTTATCTCTGATAATAACCCATATTCTGGAAAAGACTCCCAATTTAGAGTCTTCTATATAGTTAGGGGAGCAGCAAATGTCTCTCTTGAGCCCTCAGGGTCTCAATTGCCTTCAGCTGAAAATAGTCCAGAGTCCAAAGTGGTATATTTTGGTTTGGCCTGCCCTTGACCCCTACAGAAGTTTCAGGGAGTTAAATCCTTAATGACCATATTGTCAATTGACCATGTTGTCAATAGATAACATCTAAAATTGAGGGGCATGTGAGTGGCAAAGTGGTTAAGCATGGGACTTAGTCTCAGGTCATGATCTCCCAGTTCATGAGCTCAAGCCCCACATCTGGCTCTGTGCTGACAGCTCAGAGCCTGGAACGTGCTTCAAATTCTGTGTCTCCCTCTCTCTGTGCCACTCGCACTCTCTCTCTCTCTCTCAGAAATAAACATTAAAAAAAAATTTTAAACATCTAAAATTGAATAATCAAAATATTAAAGTATATGCATATTATTTAGAAATATAGATATGTATGAAGAAGAAATCTCTAGGAGTAAAAAATGATTGCCTCTGAGGAAAGGAATTGGAGAAGAATTTGACAGAAAATTATTACATTTTGTTACATATATTTGACTTATAAACTGTTATAACATTACTTTTTCAAAAATAAAATTAGTCTAAAAAGGAAAAAAGAATATATTAGTTAAAAATATTTTCATATTCACACTTACTGAACAAATACATGCTAAGAATTTACTGTGTGCCCAGGTCAATATTCTACACTGGGGATAACAGTGGAATAAGACAGAACTCCCAACCTTAAGGAGCTCACAAGTTTAGATGCGCTAGAAGGGCAGTGAGAGAAAAACATGAAATGAAGAAATTAGAGGACGTTGCCATCCATGCTAAATGTAGGGTATGAATTGTAGAATGAGTGATTCAATCATCTAAAAATATGAAAAAAAATGTCGAAAATAAATATTTTTAGTTTAAAACATGTTACTGTATCATTTCATTAGTAGTAATAATAATAGCTGCTGGAGAGCCTGGGCGGCTCAGTGGGTTGAGTATCTGACTCTTGATTGGCTCAGGTCATGATCCCAGGGTCATGGGATCGAGCCCCAGGTCAGGCTCAGTGCTAAGCATGGAGCCTGCTCAGGATTCTCTCTTGCTTTCTGCCCCTCCCTATTTGCACACACTCTCTTTCTTAAAATAAATAAACTTAATAATAATAACTGCTACTTTTTTCTTTTTTACTGCCTCATATGTATAGATACTTATACTAGGTCTTTTACCTACACCTTTTGACTTAGTTCTAATTCTAACAAGGCAAATATTATTAGCATCATTTTAACAGATGAGTTGAATCATAGTAGCTTTAAGAATAGAAGAGATTCACGTCTGTGCTGATAGCTGACACATGATTCAGACTTAAAGGAAGGGAATGAACTAGGTTATCTTCTAGGCTTACTTTAAGTACTGTGATTTTACCATGTATTTCTTTCTGTGAGTTGTAGTCAAGAAAGTGGAAAAGTCACTGCTGTAGGTTATCAAAACATCACTATATATATATATATATATATATATATATATATATATATATATATAAATGGACCTGTGTGCTAGAACACGGATGTCTTTGTCATGCAAAACATTTTTTTAAATTCAGTGTTAACTATTTAACCATACACACAATATATATAGTTACCCAAGAAAGTATTTTTTCCTTTGCTTTAAGTAAATTTCTTAAAATTTCCATGTGAATGAATTCAAAGTACAAATTATGCTTAAGTGTTCTCTCCTTTTGTAATTACCAAAATGCTAATATTGTTAATTGTACTTTAATATATTCTGAATAATATAATTTAAACTCTAGCTACTTAACTCCACTTTTCTGCCAATTTAGCCATTGTGCACTTGCCATATTTGTCTCTCTTTATAATCGAAAATAAAAGATAAAAACTGAATAATAAATAAAATGCTTAATTCTATTTTGTATTCATTCTTCCATCCTATTATTGAAACCCTTTGAATAGTATCTACAGATGACCCATATAACTATCACAATACTCTATTCTAAATTGAAATGAAATAATAATATTTGATGTCTTTTCCTCCTATTATTCTCTATGTATGCTTTCTATCTTGATGTCAGATGACCATTCAAAAAAGAGTAGGATGAAATTTCATATTTGCTAAGAGATTTCTTTTTTTTTTATATATTTCAGAAACGCTCTGGAACTTAACAGTTCAGCTGTTGAAGGTCTATATATCATTAAGCAAATTATAGAAGCTTTTAAAATCCTCCTCATAAAAGTCTTGTAAAAGGTTATTTTCTTATTTAAAGCATACTGTGCATTTCTTTTTTGACCAGAAAAATGAGTTGAGAGTTGTCTTAAGCTACTGTAATTCCCAGGTGTCTTTCCAATTAATTAGAGTTATGTCAAAACAGGTCTGTTGAAATTAAATTACTTTTGTTCTTCCTTTACAACACATTTCCGAATCCATGAGGAAACAGATTCAGTAAAGTACCATCAATCAGGTTCCTATTCTCTGAAATATGAATGGTAAATAAAATGTTCTAAAGCTACACAGAGATTTATTTTATGGATTTAGCTTCATTATTCACTGATCTAAAGTAAATAAAAAATGACACAAGGCCGTAGTCATAACCCTTTCGTTTCCTTCCTCTGTGTAGCGCTTATTCTGAGCCCTAATGTAACATTTGCTACTTTCTACCTTGTATTGTGTTATGTGTGTCTTATCCCCCTGCTATAATATAGCTCATTAAGAAAACCACTTTCTCTTATTTAACTTTTAATCCCTGAGGTACCTAGTGCTGATGTGGTACATATTTAGCACTCAATATATTATTTTATTAGTGCTTTTAAAAAAAAATACTATTAAAGAGTATTTGAGGAACACAGTAAAGCAAAAAAAGAAAAGAAATCAAATAAACCAGAGTTTCTTCATCTAAATGTAAAGAGATAATGTTTTAAAATATTCCCCACCCCCTTGCCTTTCTCCTGTTTGTCGCCATTTTTAGTTATAAGCCTGATCTGAACTTAATTTTTATATAAAGTTAGACAGGGAACATGAACATTCTCCATGTTATTTTAAAATCATAAAACAGTTAAATAGCTACATAATATTTCATCTAGAGGATATTAAAACATAAAATTATTCAACATTGTTTTGTTGTGAGGCATTAAGGTTTTTGCAAACTAAGCTGAGTCTCTAAACCCCCAATGTTTCTGAAAGGCTATGAATCACTTTGAAGATAGAAGTGTGGCCGGTGATCTGGTGATAAAATTACATCTCAAGGTGTAGGTTTTAGGATGTATTGTATCCAACTAAGGGATCTTTGTGTTAGCCACAGCTCAGAAGTATGATATACTGGGGTGATCAGACCTGATTGGAAGTTTTGTCCCCCTACTTTTCTACCTTGACCACTGAAAAAAACGACCTTCTCAAGAAGAGGAAACCTTTTGCAGCTTCCAGCAGCTGAGGATCTTGTTTCTAGTAGACACTAACCCACTCCATACTTATACTGTTAATTCGAATGCTTCCATTAAAGAGAAATAAGCTTTTAAGAAAAGATTTGTGTTCCTGAGGCTTTAGCACACATTAACAAGACCACTTGCCTCTATTCATAGACACCAAGGGCAATCTCTCTAGGCTCTATCTCTTATCTACACACTGATTTCAATGACTACTCTGTAGTCCCAGATGCCAGTCTCTGCTCTGTACTTATATTCACCTCTTTGTTTGGTCCTTTGAAAGCCGCTGGTCCATTCAGATAATTTTTTATTTAGGGCAGAGTGGGAAGCTCCACCAAGTTCTGCTATGGACCCTCCCTTTTCTGACATACTCCATTCTTACAACCAGGCCCAGATCTCAAAAGCCCCTTCCACGGTAGAGCCCTGGACCACCTTCTTGTTCAAGGGGAAAAAATTAGATACTGAGTTTTTGATAGATTATTTTCACATTTCAAATGTTTGTGGATTTTATGTAATATGTTCAGACCTAAATATTTGGCTTGAGTGTTTTTAAGGTTAATAAAAAGGTATTGGTATTGTCTTTAGAGCCAAGACTAAGAGATTTTCTCAACGTGACACCTCTAATGAGGGGTAGAGCAAAAGATAAAAATCTACATGTACTTTAATTTCCAAGCCTATGTGCTTAACCTCTTACCAGTTTGCCTCTCTTATGACCAGATAGTCCAATTATCTTGAAAAGAATCATAGTTAGCAGTTAAAAACAGGACTAACAAAAGAGTCTAAAACAAGGAGGAAAGCATCACTTTGCAAGGTTTGTGGACTTCTAAAACACATAAACTGTGGCTGGCCATTACTGAATAAATGAACAAGAATGAGCAGTGTAAGACCATGGAGTCAAAATCTGATAGTTGTCATTTTAATAATTAACTATATGATCGGCCCAACATGTCATACTTTACTAATAAAGAACCAGTACAGAACAAAAGCAAATATTGTTTGAATGAATAGTAATTATATAAAAGGAAACCATAAAGGAATATTTTTAGAGAAAGAACATAGAAGTAGCCAATGATTTGCAAAGAGTATTTAAAAACTCAAAATTTCAACTGGGTACTTATAATCAAAACTGCTTAGAGAGTTAGTGTCTGATGAGTGAAACTCTCACCTAGATTATAAAGTCCCTAAAAATAAAAATTAATTGATCAATTAAAATTTTATATTACAAATACTAAACTGGTTTTGCAGACATAGATTTATTAAAAACAGATCTCTTTAACAAGTTTAAAACAAAACAAAAATTCAAAGCCATGTATTGAGAAAAAAGAAAGAAACAAAGGAAGAAACTAACAAACAGAGGTCTGACTGATCCTTTCAAATTTAAAGGGGAGAGAATAACTTGTTTAGGGTATTCTGTAAATTACCCCTAAAGTAAAAAGTGAAGCTATTTTCACTAAAAGAAAAGTTGGCTATTTTGAGTGCATTATAGCAACTATGAAAGTTCCAGACAAAGTAACATGTGTGCTGAAGGGACAGGATATCAGTAACCTGGAGAAAATATAAATGAATGTGCACTGGACCTCTTTTTTGGCCTTCCTTTCTATTAACCCCACACATACAGAAATAATATCAGTATTTCCAGTTGCTAGTTATCCTTTTTGAATCTTTTCCTTAATCTAAAAATGGCTATAATAATATCAAGCACAGTTGCTATGCTGATCAGCAGTGATCTGTATAGAGAGGTATGTAAAAAAAATCTGGGCATAGATTAGATTATCAGTGAATACTATTATTGCTGTTATAATTAGCAGAAAAGAATTAGATTCTTTGAAACGAAGAAATCAGATCACAGATGAAATTCATATACAATGGTTCTATTATCAGTGAATATTATTGATGTTTTCAACAGAAAAGAATTAAATTAGATCATAGGTGAAATTCATATATATTGGGAGTTGAAAGAGTGAGAAGATGAATGGGCAGAAGATTGCAAAACACAAGATATGACAGGAATAAAAGGAGGATAGAGAAGGTGAGAGAGACAAGAATTGAGAAGCACTCTTCACATAAATAAAGATATAGAGAAGTTAAGAGGTGAGTGTTAGAAGGTTTGAGGGTCACACAATATGACTGAGATAAGATTTCAAGTTCTATCAACTGAAAAACAGGAAGAGAAAGAGGTGGTAGACATATGAGAAAGGAAGCAGGAGTCAGACATTATCTTTTTTTTTTCAGACATTATCTTTATCAGATAATGTTTTCCTGAGTTAGTTTTATGGCTGTAAATTGTTCTTGTTACTTGAGTAATCAAATTTAAAAAAAAAAAAAAACTCCTCACCTTAAAATGTAGCTGTTGTTCTCCCAAGGATTTTAAAACACGAGCATGAAAATTCCACAAATAAAACAGTACATGAAGTTTCTTATGCTCTAGAAATTAAAATGCATTGTGATGTGAAAGAATAGAGCAAACTATTTTTGTTCCTGTAGTTATTTTATGCACACTATTTAGATCAGAAATCAGTATTGATGGTGGACATTCAAAAATTAAATGAGAATTTCCACTTCTATGTATAATAGAGAAACCAATACTGGACTTGCTCTCCTACAATAAATAAATAAAAACTGGAATAAAATATATGAAACAGTAGTCTTCAGACATTGGCCAACAGGCAGTACAAGACTGTGATCCCTTTAAGGGAAACAATTGAGGTTAGCTTTCCAGCATTCTTGCTATCTCCCAAGAGGCCTTTTCTAAACCACAAGTTGGGAAGATGGACCCATACATAATATGATGATTTCTCTGGTTATGAAAACAGAGACTGGAATTTGGATTGATTGAGGCAAATGTGCTGAATAATAGATCTGGCCAAAATTTTCTCTCTAAAGTTCAATTTTGCCAGAATCAAGTAATCTCCCTGTAACTAATCTTTCTTTAGAACCGTAAGTATTATTATATCCATTTTCTAATATGAAAGGGAAAGAGGAAAAAGTGGTAGATTCACTGCAACCACTATCAAAATCCCAATGGCACTTTTGAAACAATAGAAAGATTTGTTCCAAAATTCAAATGGAGGGGCGCTTGGGTGGTTCAGTCGGTTAAGCGTCCAACTTCAGCTCAGGTCATGATATCACAGTCCATGAGTTCAAGCCCTGCATCGGGCTGTGTGCTGACACCTCAGAGCCGGGAGCCTGCTTCGGATTCTGTGTCTCCCTCTCTCTCTGGCCCTCCCCGTTCATGCTCTGTCTCTCTCTGTCTCAAAAATAAATAAACATTTAAAAAATTAAAAAAAAAAATTCAAATGGAATCTCAAGGAACCCTGAGGAGCCAAAACAATTTTGAAAAAGAACAACAACATAAGATGCATACTTCCTTATTTCAAAACTTACTACAAAGCTACAATAATCAAAACAGTGAGGTATTGGTGTAAAGACATACAGATGGGCCAATGAAATAGAACACAGAACTAGGAAATAGATGGTCAGATTATCTTTCACAAAGATGTCAAGATTATTCAATGGGTAAAGGATAGTCCTTTCAACAAATGGTTCTGAGAAAACTGATTATCCACATGCCAAAAAATGAAATTTCACCTTTACTTTAGTCCATGTGCAAAAATTAAGTTAAAATTTATCAAAGACATAAAAGTAAGGGGTGCCTGGCTGTCTCAGTCAGTAGTGTATGGTACTTTTGATCTCAGGGTTGTGAGTTCAAGCCCTGTGCTGGGTGTAGAGATTATCTAAAAATAAAACCTTAAAAAAAATACCTAAAAGTGAGAGCTAGGACCATAAAAAGAAGAAATAAGAGAAAAACTTCATGACACTGGTTTTGGTAATGATTTATTTGATATGGTACCAAAAACATAGGCAACAAAAGCAAAAACAGACAAATTTTAAAAATTTTTGTGCAAAGAACACTATCAAGAGAATAAAAAGGTAACCCATACAATGGGAGAAAATATCTGCAAGTTATTTATCTAATAAGGAGTTTATATCCAGAACATATAAAGAACTCTCCAAACTCAACAACAATAAAAAACAAATATCTTGATTAAAAATGGGCATATGACTTAAACAGTTCTCCAAAGAAGATATACAAATGACCAATAAACACATGAAAAGATGTTCAACAACACTAATTGTTAGGGAAATTCAAATCAAAACCACAATAAGGAATACCTCACATCCATTAATACGGCTACTGTTAAGACCAAAAACAAACAAACAAAAAAAACAGAAAATAACAAGTGTTGATAAGGATGCAGAGAAATTGGGATCCTTGTACATGCTGGCAGGTGGTAAAAATGGTGCAACCATTATGGAAACCAGTATTGAGACACGTGCACTTAGATATATCCTCAAAAAATTAAAAATAAAACTACCATATGATCCAGCAATCCCACTTCCAAAATAACTAAAAATAGGGTCTCAAAGACATATTTGCACACTCATGTTCAAAGCAGCACTACTTACAATAGCTTAGAGGTGGAAGCAATCCAAATGTCCATCAATAGATAAATGGGTAAAAAAAAAGTAGTATATACATATAATAGAATGTTATTCAGCCTAAAAAAGGAAGGAAATTGTGTCATTTGGTATAACATGATGAACCTTAACGATATTATGCTAAGTGAAATAAGCCAGTCACAAAAGACAAATCCTGTATGATTCCATTTATCTGAGGTATCTACATCATACAAGTTTATACAAACAGTAAGTAAGATGGTCATTACCAGCGGCTGGAGGGAAAAGGAAAAGGGGAGTTGTTTTTTAGTGGATATAAAATTTCAAATTTACAGGATGAAAAAGTCCTGGAGATCTAGCTGATCTACAACATAAATGTGCTTACCACTACTGAAGTGCACACTGAAAAATTATTAAGATGGTAAATTTTATGTTATATATTTTTTACCACAATAAAAAAATAATTTTTCCTACCCTTTACAGTAATGTGTATGCCTCCAATGCTTCCTTGAACAAGGTAAAAATGACAACAAGAAAAATTGAGTCCTGTGCCTAAGGACAGAGATAAATTTTATTTCAAACAAGGGAGAAGAAATTTATGATTACAGAGTATCAACTTTCTAACAAAGAATTAACTCTTGAAAGATGTTTTGAAACTAAATATGGAATTCATGGGAAAGAACTCTGATGGGAGAGCTTATGTTATTATCCACTTGTAAAACTGCAACGCCATTGCTGATATTGAATGAAGAAATTCCTAAAGATAAGTGCATGACAGCAGATAGTAGTCATGGGAGTGGTGGGTACTGTTTGCTTCGTCCTGTGGAAATAAGCATATCCAATATTTCAGCAGAAATATTTTGACAGAGACTTTCCTCATGAACTTGGATCCGTTTGAAGAAAGAGGCCAGATCATACTGACAAAGCGACAAAGGAGGTAGTGTATCTAGGAGAGTGTATCTCTAGAGGTAGTGTATCTCAGGAGAGTCTGAGAAGAAACAATCACTTCTACTAGATGAGGGATGTAGCATCAACACAGGAGGATAGGCCAAATGGGAAAACCACATACTTAGATATATACTACTGATCTGAATTTCAAACTGTCTGCAGAATAGGACTATTGGTGAATGGAGACTGTTGTTATTCAGAAGACCTCTTCTAAGGAGATGCATTAATGATTTTTTAATGTTTATTTTTGAGAGAGAGGGTGTAAGTGGGGCAGGGGGAGAGAGAGAGGGGAACTTATAAAAACTTATAAAGCACCATAAACATTTAGTGGGCATGACTATTCTAAGTGTCAGGGACGTGATGATTAACAAAAAGACATCGCTCTTTTCTTTTAGGAGCTTGAAGAAACTGACCCATACATCAATAATTTCAATGTAATATGACAAGTGCAGGAAAGTAGACTGAAAAAGCACTTTAACCTGCCTGACATTTTAAAAAGGTGTTTTGGAATTGATCCCTGGCCTCAGTCATCGTGGATGAATATGACATAGCTGGTAATGCTATGGAAATGAATGCTTTGGTAATGAATGGCACTGCAGGGAGAATGTTGGAAAGGTAGGGAACTGCATGATAAATGTGGAAAATGCAAATAGTTCAACCCAAGAGTGGAGAGAGGAGATTAGTATGTCGTATCTGGGCTATGGTAGACCTTAAAAGCAATGCTATTGTAATATCTTCTGCTTCCATCTGGGATTGGTATGAGAAATGTTACTTCCTTCTGCTTGGAAGATACCACCCCCACTTCTCCCACTGCTGCTCTGTCTCAACCTTTAGTTCTCAGTTTCAAATGGTTCCTCCCCAGAGATGTCCTGACAATGTCTAATCAAAGCAGGGCCTTCCTCCCTCTTTTTCTCCCATGAAATCTCCCCTGACGTACTTGAGCGTTTAGACCCTCTCACTGATGGGCCCTAGAGGTACTGCATATGCTATTCTAAAAGACTTAACGTACTGCATTAAAATCAGGTATCTGTTTAGTTTCTTCTAGATTGTGAACTCTTTTTTTCCCCCAAATGTTGCTTCATCTATTTTGAGAGAGAGAGAGAGACCAAGCACGAGCAGGGGAGGGGCAGAGGGAGAGGGAGAAGAGAGAGAATTCCAAGCAGGCTCCACACTCCAGACTTAGCCCTCAGCACAGAGCCTGAGGCAGAGCCCGACAGAGAGCTTGATCTCACAAACGGTGAGATCATGACCTGAGCAGAAATGAAAAGTCGGACACTCAACTGACTTATCACCCAGGTGCCCCTAGATTGTGAACTCTTAAAGCAGGGTTGGTAACTTGTCCCACAGATAAAATCCAGCCCACTGCCCGTTTTTGTATGGCCAACAAGATAAGAATGGTTTTCACATTTTTAAATGGTAAGGAAAAAACTCAAAAGAAGAATATTTCATGATGTGCAGATCACATAAAATTCAAATTTCCATTTCCACAAATAAAGTTTTATTGGAACACAACCATGCTCATTCATTTTGTACAACAGCAGAGTTGAGTAGTTGTGACAGAGACCATGTTACCCTGAAAAGCAAAAATATTTACTCTTTGGTCCCTCCCAGAAAAAGTTGATATTTTATTTTATTTTAGAGGGCAAAGTTGATATTTTATTCTTTTTTAAATCCCTGGTGCTTAGTGTCTAGTAAACAGCCCCATTGGAGACGAGCTGCTGTCATCTCCATTTTATACATGAGGTTATGTTTATTTTTTTAATTATTTTTTAATGTTTATTTATTTTTGAGAGAGAGAGACAGAGACAGAGACAGAGCTTGAGTGGGGGAGGTCAGAGAGGGAGACATAGAATCCGAACAGGCCCCAGGCTCTGAGCTGTTAGCACAGAGCCCGACACAGGGCTCGAACTCACGGACCGCGAGATCATGAGTCATCTGACCTGGCTGAAGTCAGATGCTTAACTGACTGAGACACCCAGCTGCCCCTGAAACTATCTTTAAGTCCCTTAAATATATTAAACACTTATTTTATATTGTAGCTTTAAACATTCATATGCAGGGCAGCTTTGTGAACCTGACTCTTCGTTTAATTGTTCTGCTGCAATTTGCTAAAGGTAGCTTGTTTTTCCAAGTGTGTTTTAAATATTTTTAGGAACTCCTTAAAGCTCTTTGGAACATTATCAGTGGGACTTGTTTGAGGCCTGAGTTTAAAGAGTATACCACCATAGAGGATTTGAGTTTGCTAAAATACCAAGATTTGTGTTTGCTTCTAATCCAGGACCATTTTCACATAAATTAGTAGCCTGGGTTTTTCCCAAGCATATGGGGAATATGGACTCTGGTCCCAAAGTAGATAGAAGGCTTGTTGAGAATTCTCAAATATTTTTTTTTCCTTTTACCCAGGGCTAAGACCAAGAAAAGCAAGCATCCTTATTACCTCTATGTTCTGGATAAGACAGTTCATCCCCCTAAACATGTTTCCTTGGGAATACCTGGATTTGCCTCTGTGTTTCACTCCAATCTCTCAACTTGCATGTAAGCCCAAGTGTTCCTGACTTTAATAATCTACCCACTACAGTAAAACTAAACTGCCAGGGATCAACACATGCCCTCAGTACATCTGGTGACTTTAACACTGACATAGAGAGGTCATAATGTCTTACTGTTTCTGGTCTTTGTGGATTCCATCACTTTTCCTACTTATACATTTAATTTTTAAAATTATTTTATCCAGCAGTTTAATTGGTTTTTACTTTCACTTCAGGATCCAGGTGTAAGGAGAATACCACATCTGCGATTTGTTTTTCTCAGTGTATAGAGTTAAGAGCTGATGCAACCACACAATGCAAATGCTTCTGCTCTTACAGGTATGCTGTCACTTTTGCTCACATTTCATTGGCAGAACGTCTATGGCTAAGCCTCATCTCAATGGTGTGAGAAAGTATGTTTTTTTCCAAGGAAAACACTGTAAGAACATGGAAGCTGACAGAGGTATAGTATCCTTTTAGAGAGAGGGAAGAATGAATAATTGGAAACAATAATATAATCTGCCACAACAGAGATCACATATGTAACAGTGAATTTGGGGAATAAGATGATGTGTTCACATAAGTCATATTATGCTTGAAATATCTGTGAGACATTCAAGCACAGATGCTGAGCAAGTAACGGAATATATGGGTCAGAAGTTGAGGGAAAAATTCTTAATGGGATATATATAGTTTAGAGTCATTAAGATTAAAAATGGTAGCTGCAATCTTCTGGAGGTAAATGAAATTTTCAGAGATAAGAGGGTAGACTTGCTGTTTGGACATTTGCATTCTCCCAATTTTTCTTAAAACACAAAGCTCTCTCGGTCTTTCATTTTCCAATTTTTCAGTGGGAACATAGAAATCAAGACACATTTCTCTGTTATAAGAAAAATAACAGTCCATGAGTGATAAGCGACAACCAAAGTTTAGACTCAGTATGTTAAGAATATCAAAGGCAGTCGTTGGTGCAAGAGATAATTTTGTCCAAATGCACAGCCAGCACACTGTTCCAGGTGGAAATATTAGTTTAGGTTGTCCAGACTGTCCAGCTTTTCAAGAAAAACTGAAAATAGATTTTATGTGTAATCCCCCAATTTTTAAATTGGATACATTTATTTCAAGATATTTCAAAGGTCAAATTATTATTGTTATTATTACTATTATTATTATTAAGTTTTTAATTTTAATTCCAGTGTAGTCAACATACAGTGTTATATTAATTTTAGGTGTACAATATAGTGATTCAGTAATTCTATACATTACTCAGTTCTCGTTATGATAAGTGTACTCATTAATCCCAGTCACCTATTTCACCCATTCTGGTAACCATCAGTATATTCTCTATAGTTGAAAGTCTGTTTCTTGGTATCTCTCTCTCTCTCTCTTTCTCTCTCTGTCTCTCTCTCTCTTTTGTCTTTGTTCATTTGTTTCTGAAATTCCACATATGAGTGAAATCATACAGTATTTGTCTTTCTCTAACTGACTTATTTTGCTTAGCGTTATGTTCTCTAGCTCCATCCATGTCATTGAAAATAGTGATTTCATTTGTTTTTATGGCACCTAGTATGTCTTGGATAGTGAATATTAAAAATGAACATGACATAGTCTCTGCTGCCTAGAAATTCAAAGCCAGTTAAGGAATTTTCTTCCATTATTCCTAATCTCATTGGGTATGTTATTAAGGCAAGACCTTTCTCTATCATGGGCCAGTCTGGGCACTGTCTCAACAAACACATCATAAAACTGATTTGGTGTTTGGATTCAGTGTGAGTTAATAAACCAAATTTTCAAACAAGAAAATTCAAGGCCTGAGTGGAGTTGGATTTAGTAACTGATTTTGAATTACTAATAGATTTTTTTTCATTGTCTATTAACATGAGCATATGTTTCATGATTCTAAAGGACAGCTTAGGAAAACAGTTAAAGACTAAAAGTAAGCAATAAAGCAAACAGTAGAGATAGGAAAGATCTTATTTCTTTCCAGCAGAGCCACAGTAGATAAATGACTGCAAGAACAGAACAACCTGCAACCTGGGTATGGATCCAAGCAGAGAATTCTATAAACTTAGAGTAAAGGATACAGAGAGGAAGGTCAAAGCCAAGTCAGCAAATATTAGACTGGCTAGACCATCTCTTATGGAAAGATAATTAAGGAAATTTAAGGCCTATGAAAAGATTCTGAAGGACAAGAGAAAGAAAACATAAACCAGAATCTCAGAAAAAGGACAAGCTTGTGAATTTTGTTACTAAAGAAAGAGAAAAACATTTTAGAAAACTCCTTGGAGTTCTTGATCTTAGGTTAATGGTTCTATTTATGAGGTACTACCAACATCAAAGTTATAGAATAATGAACATTTATGTATTAAAAAGCACAGCATCAAAGTATATGTAAGTTTATAAAAGTATATAAAATCTATTAGAAACGTGAAGAAATTGAGAAAAATAACCCATAATTTTACATATAAGATTTTAATAATTCTTTTACATATAAGATTTTAATAATTCTCATGCTTTGGCAGCTCAAAAGGATTTATTTTTTTAATTCAGAAAATTTTGGAGAACCTAATTAATGAGGTTGAGTTTAGATAAATAGATATCATAGGAAATACATCCTTTTCAAGAATGCTTGAAACAAAACTAATCAACTTCTAGGTCCCAAAACTTCAATTATGCCAGAGTAGGAATAATAAAAGCCATATTCTCTGATTGCAATGTAATAAAAAGATGATTTAATGACAGTAACTTAAAACAAAAAAAGGCTCACCCTTGTAGAAAACGGAAAACATGTCCTAAAAAAGCTGTTGGGTTAATAGAGAACCAAAGCTACCAGTAAAAAATTTTTAAATGTTTAAAAATAAGAACTCTTTCTATTAAAATGTATAAGATATGGCAAAGCTGTATGTAGGCAAACTCATAACTTTTTTTAAATTTTATTTTGAGAGAGAGAGAGAGAGAGAACAAGCAGGGGAGTGAGAGAGAATTCCAAGCAGGCTCCACACTGTTGGAGCCCAACATGGGGCTCACACTCACAAACCATGAGATCATGATCTGAGCTGAAATAGAGTTGGATGCTTAACTGACTGAGCCACCAATGCACCCCACTCATAACTTTTTATACATAAATTATTATTAATACAGAACTGCCTAGGAAGCTCAGTCAGTTAAACGTCTGACTCCTGATTATGGCTCAGGTCATGTTCACAGAGTTGTGGGATCAAGCCCTGTGTGGGACTTCACGCTGGTTGTGGAGCCTGCTTAAGAGTCTCTCTCCCTCTCCCTTTTCCTCCTCTCCCCTCTCAAAAATAAATAAATAAATAAATAAATAAATAAATAAATAAATAAATATTAATAGAGAAAAATGAAAAGAACAAGCACCTTAACAAAATAAAACATAAGATGTTAGAGCAATGAAAATAATAAAAGTAAAGCTAGAAACTGAAATAAAAAGGCAGTTTTATCTATAAAAGCAAAAACTTGTTCTTTAGGGGAACAAATTATTTGAAAGGATGTCTCTATAACCCCTTATTCTAGTTCAGGAATTAGTGGAAAAGAAATATGAATACATTTCTGGAGAAGTTACCGAGGCTACATTTGGTCTCAAATTATTTCCTGGGTGCTCAATGGTAATGTTGATTTAGAGTCCAGAGGTGGCCCTAGGTTAGAAATCCAAAAAAAGCACACACTTTCTGGCAAGTACACGGTTTCACTATAACCTGGAGTCTATTTGCTTTTCCTCTTTCAGAGTTTTTATCCCATGAACACTAACGTGAACAACTGGTAATTCTCCCAGTATGCTTATAAATGATTTTTCTTAAACCCAACCCAAGCACCATTTTCTGTGTTTAGCATAAGTAGATCAATCTATTTATCTTTTTGGATCTCCAAGAACAAGAAAGAATCAGTATCCTTCTCACTGATAAGTTCCTATACCTCTAGTTTATTGCTCTGGTGGCCCTCTGCTGCCCCCTCTTGGTTCTAGGGAATACTCTCTCAGGCAGTGGTTGCAAATGACTTAAAGCCTCAGAATAAAAAACCCTCCAAGTTTCAGAAATACCTGTGTAAACCCACACACAGTTAATGAGGCTTTGCTTTTAGTAGTATAATAAAATTACAAATGTTTTTTGTTACTCACCATCTTCACATATAACTAAGGTAATTTGCCAACTGTAAAAGCACAATATTTATTTTACCAAGTAGTTTCAGAAATTTGGGGCACCTCGGTGACTCAGTAGGTTAAGCATCCAACTTCAGCTGAGGGCATGATCTCATGGTTTGTAGGTTTGAGCCTCGCATTGGGCTTCACACTGACGGTGCAGAGCCTGCTTGGAATTCTCTCTCTCCCTCTCTCTCTGCCCCTTCCCCACTTGTGTGTGCTCTCTCTCTCTGTCTCTCTCTTTCTGTCTCTCTCTCTCTCTGTCTCTTTCTCTCTGAAAATAATAAATAAATAAACTTTAAAAAAAGAAATTAACTTTGACTGAAAGCTTTCTAGATTAACTTTAGTATTCCAGGTTAAAACAGTCAAGTCATGAACATAATGAATTTGACCAATAATTCAGTAATTGTCTACATTTCTGAGTCATGGAGAGCTTTGGAATCAGATGACAACTACAGCCCAAAGGAATCTACCAGGACTCTGTGATGTAGTTCCATGACCCATTTTTGAGAAAGACTTGTTGCACCAACCTGGGAAAGTACACTCTTGCCTCAAGCCACCATAGCCCTTCTCATGGCCTACATAAACAACTGATTGATGCCACAGCATAAAGGCCCCACTCAACTCTAAAGGGTCATTGTGACTCCAGAGCTTCCCCATGAAGTCAGCTAGGGTCGCAGGTAGGCCCTCTTCACAGCATAACTTCTTCCCCTGCCCATTCCTACTTCCTCCCCATCTCTGTTGCAGGTATTGATCCCAAGGGCACTGCTTAATAAATATCCTCATACTAAACTTCACCTCAGAGTCTTCTTCCTGGGGAACCCAACATGTCACAACTGTACACAGGTCTGCATAAAGGAGAATTTCCCCCTTCTCAGGGGAATTATTCAAAAGCTACAAGAAGCCTTTATCAGTTCACAAACCATTTTGGGGGAACTTGGAAACATGTATAACTCCCAGACTCCACTTTATATCAAACACTGACAAAAGAAGAGGACATTCATTGGAAACAACAAGGAGGCAGTGGAAACAAGTATCTGTAGGGAGAAATCTCAAGAGCAGGGAATCAGTGAAAATAGATCTCAAAAAGCATCAACAAAAATATACGTCCTGAAAATTAGGGTACATCTTGAGGTCAAAAGTAATATTCCAAGTTTATGATTCTTGGTGCAAGGACTACATGCAGTTGACACATCTTTCTTCCTTAGAAGAGGTAGGACTATAAATAGAATTATACAGAAATGTCATATTTGCAGGAAACAGCATGACTCTGTAACAGAAAAAGAGAAAGCCTTTGCTTTATGAAAACTAGCTACCCTAAAACCCTACTTTGTCTTCTTCTCCCAAAAGGAACCTCTTACAAATGACGAGTCCAAGAAAACCTAACTCATTCAATGATGAGTAATATTTTAAAAGGACAGAATTGATTTTTTTTAAACACCATTTTTTAAAAGTCTCTTCCCCCTTCCACTCTTTAAAAAAATATTTATTGATTCCTTTCACTTTCTTTGCCTTCAAGCAACCAAGGCCAATGAAATCTATAAGGTCAAGGAGACTGTTGAGGCTGTTGGAAGTGGGCAGAGCAGAGAAAGCAAACCAACTGGGTCAATAGTTTGATTACATACAGAAGGAATAAGCAAATAAGTAAATAAATTGAAAATAATAGGAACCAGAATCTTCACTATTAGGAAAAGGAGTTCCAAATATGGAAAAGCCAAATGCCAAAATCAACCCTGTAGTATTGAATTGTAATTGGAGTTATCACTTTGAATGCATAGTATTTAATGTATAGATGTAGATCTAGAAATAGATATAAATGTTTGCATGTAAGCATATATGGATGATTAGATGGATGGGTGGATAGATAGATAGATAGATAGACAGACAGACAGACAGATGGATGTATATTTCCTCTGCCTGATGAGAAAGCCTAAAAGCCATTGCATCCCAGAAGCATCAAATAGACCTAGTGCTCAGATTTTGGTTTCTATATAGCATTTTCCACTATATAGAATGAGAACTCCTTGGGGGAAATAAAAGAACAACACGAACCTAGAGATCTTGTGTCAGAAAGGAAGGAAGAGCTGAAAAAAATGATGGGGGGATGTCATAGGATTCAGCTTTGGGAAAGGGAGATCTCATTTGCCAAATAGAATTGTCCCCCCTTATCTATGGGAATACATTCTAAAGTCCTCAATGGATGCTGAAGCTGTAGATAGTACAGAACTTATATATACTATGTTTTTTTCCTATACATGCATACCTATGATAAAGTTCAATTTATAAGTTAGGCACAGTGAGAGATTAACAACGATAATAACGCAAATAGAGTAATTATAACAATATACTGTAATATAAGTTAAGTAAATGTGGGCTCTCTCTCTCTCTCTCAAAATATCTTATTGTGATGTAGTCACACTTCTTGTGATGGTGTGAGAAGATAAAATGTCTATGTGATAAGATGAAGCCTTAGGTTACTATTAACCTTCTGGCATACATCAAAAGGAGGATCATCTGCTTAGACAGTAGTTGACCACAGGTAACTGAAACAGCAGAAAGCTAAAGCATGGATAAAGGGGGATTATTATATATATAGCAAATTGAACATCAAAATAAACAATTATAGCAGTGGTTTATCAACCCATTAAATAAGTAGGATTCTATGAGTGTATGTGTTTGTATATAAGTAAATAAGTAAATAAATAAATAAATAAATAAATAAATAAATAAGAGCGGGGAGCTATTACTTCCAACAGAAGTCAAATAAAATGTAGAAAGAATGGTGAAATTAGAAAATCACAATTTGGCATTCAGCAGAGTAAGAACATATTAAGGTAATAACCTTCAGTGGATGCTGAAGTGAATGGGTAAAGAATTATTGAGGAACAGGATAATTACATAATCTCAAAATATCTCCCTTCAAAATACTTACTAATTACAAAGAGAGAACTAGAAACTTCACAATGGAGAAACTTGGCAAATACCACTTAAACAAGTGATAAAAGTCACTATCACCAATAATGGGACAAATTGATGACGTATGCTTATTGATATGGCACAATGAGGAAAACACAGCTTCACTTCTGCAATATTGCTGACTTAAATGCATAAGCTTAATATAATCATAAGGAAACATCAGACAAATCCAGACATGAAAGGCATTATACAGATTAACTGGCCTGCGTTCTTCAAAAAATAAGAGGGTCATGAAAAAAAAGGAAAGATGAGGAAATCTGAGGTTCCAGATTTCAGGATAATAAACAGACATGACAACTAAATGCAACATGTAATCCTTCATTGGATCCTGGGCCATGGATTATATTTTTTAATCCATTTATCTAATTGTACTAATTAGGTAGATAGATAGGTAAGTACATAGGTGGGTAGGTAAATAGGTAGATATAGATAGGTAGGTATGTAGATAGGTAGATAATAGATGGATAGATAGATAGATGGATAGATTAGCAAATGCAGTAAATGTTAACATTTGGAAGACCTAGATGCAAAATATGTATATATATGTAGAATTCTTTATGATGCAGGCAGGCTCAGTCCAAGGTCCCAGAGAGGGTCCCACAGGACCAGCTAAGAGGGTCCTTGGCTTTGCTCAGGATAGAAATTAAATGGAAGCTGAGTGGAAGTGAGAGCAGAGTTTATTGAAGACATGGAGTGCAGATACAGACAGAGCATCTGGGAGACTCAGAAAGGAAAGGAGAGAGAGAGTTTCGTCTTTGCTTGGGGTCTGAGGTTTTTGTTTTTGTTTTTGTTTTTGTTTTTGTTTTTGTTTTTGTTTTTGTTTTTGTTTTGAGGATGGTGGTCTGGTGTACCTGTCCTCTCAGGCATCCAGGAACTGGTCAAAACAAGGATGAGTGCCCAGGCGTCCTTCACAAGTCACTTATGTCCTGAAGCCAGGGATCTTGGCCTCAAAGTGTCTGGAGTCAGTAGTCTTGGAAAATGAACATGACAACCCCTTTTGGTCACTGCTTAGATGTTATCTATTGTGCTGGATGACTCCAAAGAAATCATTAACTCTGACTTTTACAAGGAGGACACTCATTAAGGCGTGTATGTGTACAGTAGGGGTGCAGTTGCGAGCAAGAATGGAAGCAGGAAAAGGAGCAAAAAAAAGCATTTTTTTCCATGGAGTCCCTCCAGTTTCCCTGCCTCATCTATACTATTCTTATAAGTTTTCTGTAAAATTTGAATTATTTCAACTAAGAAGTTTACAAATGTTGTGCTTTTAAAAAGCAAAACATACAAGAAAAATGTCATGGCACACATTAAAACTGTGATCAAACATTCTGCCAGGAATTAAAAACTTTTTAAAACAAGTCTCTCTAACTAGACCATAGAGCAGAAATACCAGAATTCTGGGAAGAAATGGTAATACAAGGGAATAAAATATGAGAGGAAAAACAAGAAGTAAAAAATATATATATAAGCTTGCAAAAAGTGAATTTGAAAAATGAAATTGAAAGAATTTCAATGAAATTTAGATACTGCTGAAGCATGGAAAACAAAACTAAAAAACCAACCAGTGAAAGAGAAATAAAGTTAAAATTGGTAAAGACATAATTATAGATATAGAAGATGAAGAGGGTGAGATCAAGCAACTATGTTTGGAACCTTCAAAGAAAAAGCTAAAATAATAAAATAGAACCAACAATTAATCACATAATTTGTAGAAATGGTGTATGGAGTGAATATAGTAATTATTTAATTGAGACTGAGTTTAGGGGCACTAAGATGACTGAAGGACGTTTCATTATGTGAAATTTGGCCCAAAATGATGAAACCAGATTCCAGATTTCCTTCATTTCCACAGGAAGAAGTAGCATCACGAGTTAAAAGCAATAGCGGTAGACAAAAATAAAGTGCTTTAGTTCTAAGTTTATATGTTCAATCTATCAGTTACATTTTTATGTGTGTTTATGAATATATTATCTCTAGAAGAAAACCCATAAAGTGGCACCAGAGATTGCTTCTGGGGAAATAAATTTTGGGGGGATTTGGAGGACAAAATTGGCTTAATTTTGGTGACCAACGAAAAAGAGAAGAGTAAAGGCAAGATGTAGGGCAATCTCCAAATGTTATACTGAATTAAATCATACTACTAAAGCACACTCATTGTTAATTCATGGTATGGAAGACATCAGCAGAGGCAGATAAGTATTCAATCCTCAAGCACTCTTCAATCTGTTGAGAATTTCTTTCACAACCCCTCTGGTCAGAAACCTAAACTTCATCTTCTGTTTTATAACATTGCCTTTGTTATTTCTGCTGTTAACTAGCCATCTCTGCTCTCTTTTAGCTTTGACTTGGAAATGTGTTAACCAACCACTCCTTTGTTATTTAATTTATTTCAAGTTTGCTATATATGCTTCCCTTGGATCCTACCTTCTGTATTCTAATTACATACTACTGATTTTATCCTGAATCTTATTTATTCCAGAGAATGGAATATTTTTATTGCTGATACCTGGAGAAAGATGCTCCTTAGACAAATTAATTTGTTCTAATATTTTTAACCCAAACCCTCCCAAATAAATACTTTAGGATGACTATTCCACTTATAAAGTAAGATTTTAATTGTCCTTTGGGAAATAAACTCAGTGTATTGATTCTTTCTTAGAACTCTTATTTATATCCCATGTAATAGATTAAGCCAGTTTTCCCATTTTGTCTCATTTTATTCTCAGTGGAAATATAAACCACCTAGTTACCACGTTCTGAAAAAGAGTGTATTTTAACAGTGTTTCCCCAAGCATAATCTATGAGATATGATATATGGTAATTGTTTTGTTTTGTTTCAGGAGACAGAAAGTCCTGAGGTCATATAAATTTGAGAAACCCTAGCTTAATAGGTTTATCACAAGATTTCTGAAAGCTTTTTAAAAAGCAACGTGTGCTGTGAATCTCTAATAGGGAAAACACCTATTTGAAAAAGATCTCTTTACTTTGGCTTATCTTTACTTCAGAATTCTCCTTTCTTAACAGGGCTGAATAAAATCTTGCCATAACAATTCCTCACAATATATTTTCCAAAAATTAAATCATATTTATTCTTTGCAGCTGTCCATATTCTAAGAGTTGTTGGGAATAATTCTCAGTTAAGATGTAAAATTGGCCTCTGATTTCTAAGGCACAATCCTACATCTTTTAACAAATACAGGAACTAAACATGTGAAATTATTTTATTGGATTTAGTTTCTGTTTGTATTTATTTCTTCACGCTAGCTTTTGGGTATTTGATAAAGGCATTTTTTGTTCACCTCAGATAATTATTTACAAGTGTATGAATCTGCTTCATGCAGAAATGTCTTGTGGAAACATGCGAAGGCACAAGGAAATGCATTAATTCATTCAATAATTTTTTACAGAGCCTGTGCTCAGCATAGGGCAACTAGGCTGATGATGGTAGTAAGACTACTAGGAGGTTGAGGTGTGTTTCAGAGAGAAAAACAAGCATAAGTTAAGGTCCTAGATAGGAAAGAGTTCAATGTCTCAAAAGGAATAAAAACTATTACTGAAAGGGGAATGTGGTGGTTCTGGGTGGCAGAGGGCAGGGGTTGTTAAAGAGAAGTTGTGACTGAGGGTACTGCCCGTGTCAGTCATTTGTTTAAATCCTACATATTTAGAATTTACCTCGGCCTAGCAATATGCAGTAGATCTTTTTATCTTTAAATCATAAATGACTGGAAACTCCTTGAATATAGAGACAATCTCTTAATCATTTTTAATTCCTCCAATTACTGGCACATCTAAATCACAACCAGCGAGCATTCACAACATTGTCTCAGACATATCCTCAGTCATCTAAGCACCTACTGGTCTTAGTATTAATGTATATCTGTGAGTAGAGGTCATTTACAATTATGAATTCCAATAATTTATGAACAGGTAAGTAGTTACGAACCTGAGGTTCTGCCACTTACTAGCTGGGTACCTGTAGGCTGAAGGGGCGGACCTACGCCGGCCGACCACGCCTCCTCCCCTTGAGTAACAGTACTCCAACCCTGCCCCAGCCAATCGGCCAAGGCCACGACCCTTCCCCAGCCAATCGGCTGAGGCCACAGCCATGACCTCACCAACTGCCCCTAGACCCCAATAAAACTTTTGTGCTTTTGAAGCTCGCTCTCTCTCCCTGGTATCTCACCGCTGCGTCGGTACAGGTAGGGGAATGAGCTCGAGCTAGCTCCAATAAAGGCTCTTTTGCTTTTATATCGGACTCGGCTCCCTGGCGGTATTTGGGGATCACGAATTCTGGGCATAACATAGGCAAGTCACATGATTTCTCCAGGATTCAGATTTCTCATCTGTAAAATAGAATACTAAATAATATTTTCCTTATGGAGTTGTGATAAGGATGAAATAAATTAATACATGTAAATACTTATAATAACAGCTTGCATACAGTACAGGTATTGGATTACTATTTATTATTATTAACGATGGTTATGATGATGATGTTAAGAGTCATGTAGCAACTAGGTGATTACTTTTCCTATCCTGGAATAAATTTCTGTGCCTTCAAATTGAATATGAAATCAACGGACTAACTTGGAAAATGGGTAAATAGTCAACTAAAATATTCTTGTTGACTTTTACTTTTGAAATGGAATTCATGCAAAAGCGTCAGATCTCTTAAATTGATACTCATGTTTTTTAAAGTAAATATGTATTACAAAAAAATCAGTCATCACTGGACAAAAAAGTTGCCTCTAATAATTCAAATACTGCCTAGATAGATAGAGTATTAAGAAGAAAACAAATCTGGTAGTAATTTAAAACCATGATTTATGTCAAAACTGTAAGATTTTTAAAGTGCATCTATTCTAGAGTACTCCATTACCTTGCCTTGGGAAGGACTAAACCTTACTACTGCAGAGACAATATACACAATCTCTTTTAAACTGTAAAGCTATTTTGTACTTCATACATTTCTCCTCTACCCCAGGATATAATCAATAACCTTATAAAATAAGTCAGGATTCTTAATCTTAAACATTCTGACCTGAGTCCCAAGTGCTTTAGTGTGTAGTTTCAAGATAAAATTTAAACATCTATATAGAATCAAATGCTTATTTGGAACTGAAATACTAATTTAAGCATAAATATATACAGAATCAATAACCTATTTTTAGAAGAGTCAGCTGCTCTACTTTCTCAGACAAAACATTGGTTTTATTTATATAAAAGCAAGCATATTTATTGGTTCGCATAAATAACGCCTACACAAATCTCTCAAGCCTTTCAATGCCTGCTTTTTATGAAACCTACATTCTGGCTTTAAATACAAAAGGAAGGTCAAGCTGTGAAAGTCACTAGGATTTATGACGTTGTTCCACTACTAGGGCCTCCACAAGAGGGTATTATTGAAGAAGCACTGAAGAGCTCTTAAAGAATCAAAAATCAATCCATTTGCAGCTAACGTTGGCTGTAGGCATTTTTGGAAAAGGGAGTAATTGCACTGGAAAAATCTTACTTTTACTTGTAAGTAAATGCCAAATTAAATATCCTCTGGCAGTTTTAGGAATAACAAATGACAAAGAGATGTGCCTGTAATGAGGGAATTATTTGCAATCACGCTACAGGTGAGGTATTTTATTTTTTATTCACTTACATAATATTCACAATCAAGCTTCATCCTTTCAGTTCAATTTATTTTCCTGCTTCTTTCCTCAGTGACTGAAAGCATCTCATGGATTTTGTTGTTAAAAGCAATCACACTTTCTGCAAGACTTGCTTCCTTCGCCACATCTCTTTAATTCCAATTTTCTACATCAGGTCTGATACCATCTGGAATAGAGGATGAATTGAATGCTGCGAACCTTTAAATTAGCTTGATATTTCTAAAAACTAAGAGGAAAAGTTTTTACATTCTTCAAGGTTGCAAGGTATGTCTTAGCTAGAATTCATAGCATGTCGTATTTCTGGCTTTCTAAATGCTACAGTTTGTAACAACTTGTATTTCTGGCTTTCTAAATTAAATTCTAATGTAAGTCATAGATTCAAGTTTTGTTTCCAGGATAGTGACTTATTCTACCTACTCATGTATAAAAGAGATCAAATGTTTTCAGGTCCCATTCATTAGACGTGGGAAGTTTAGTTAAGATATTTTATCATAATGTACCACATTTATTTCTATCACAGAAGAAGATAAAAATCAAAAACAAAGTTTTGCTTTCTGAGCTAGAGTTCAACTTAATCTTGTTTTGCATTAAAACCCTTCTATTTACTGGAACTTGTGGGCAGGGGATATGAAGTAGGAAGGAAATCCTAAGAGATTTCTCAATAGATAGTATCATAGATTGCTTTTCTCTAGATTTGTTAGTTATAAAATTTAGTAATTGCTACTCTTGACCACTGTCAATATGATTATTTGTGTGTTTTTTTGTAGAAAATAGTAATTAGTGTGGGGAAAATAAATATGATTTCCAGATTTTAATATCTTAAATTATTTCCAAGAATGTAATTTTGAAAACTATTCAGAAATTTTGAGTCTCCTAAAGAAAAACTTTCATCTCAGGATCAAAAACAGTAAAAAGGGACCTTATGTAACTCCTTCACTTATTTCTCCTGCTATGAAATTCACTCTTAAAAATCATTCATTTAAGGGGCGCCTGGGTGGCGCAGTCGGTTAAGCGTCCGACTTCAGCCAGGTCACGATCTCGCGGTCCGGGAGTTCGAGCCCTGCGTCAGGCTCTGGGCTGATGGCTCAGAGCCTGGAGCCTGTTTCCCATTCTGTGTCTCCCTCTCTCTCTGCCCCTCCCCCGTTCATGCTCTGTCTCTCTCTGTCCCAAAAATAAATAAACGTTAAAAAAAAAAATTAAAAAAAAAATCAGAGGGGCCCCTGGGTGGCTCAGTCATTTAAAAAAATCATTCATTTAAGAATATTTACTGTATACTATGTGCAAAGGGATACCCCGTACCATCAAAGCATATAAAATAATCTATGGCCTTATGGAATTTGCACTGTAGTGGGGCATTCAAGTAGGAATGATTCGTGGAAAGAGAACCAAAGGGAACCGTCAAATTCATTTCACAGCAGCTCTACAATTTAGTAATTAAAATCATAATTATCTTAAAATACCTACTATGTAAAAGGCATATTTTCATTTTGCATATATAGTAAATTACTTAGGTTTCATGCAGCTGAATTTTGACTGTAGTGTTTGAGGCATAATGAAGACCACACATTATTTAAATGTGGTAGCAGTGGGGCACCTTGGTGGCTCAGTCACTTAAGTGTCGAACTCTTGATTTTGGCTCAGGTCATCATCTCACAGTTCATGAGATTGAGCCTGGTGTCCTACTCTGCCCTGACAGCATGGAGCCTGCTTGGGACTCTCTCTCTCCTTCTCTGCCCCTTCCCTGCATGCACTTGCAAGCACTCTGTCTCTCTCAAAATAAATAAGTAAACTTAAAAAGAATTAAAAATAAATAGTTAAGGGGCGCCTGGGTGGCTCAGTTGGCTAAGTGTCTGACTTCAACTCAGGTCATGATCTCACGGTTCACCAGTTCAGGCCCTGCATCCGGCTCTGTGCTGACAGCTCAGAGCCTGGAGCCTGGGTCAGAATCTGTGTCCCCTCTCTCTCTGCCCCTCCCCCACTTGCTCTCTGTCTCTCTGTCTCTCTCTCTCTCTCTCTCTCTCTCTCTCTCTGTCTTTCAAAAAAGTGAATTAAACATTAAAAAACAACTTTTTAAAATGAGTAATTGAGTAAATAAATAAATAAATAAATGTGGTAGCAGTATGCTTCTTCAGAGGTAAGCTTAAGGAAATAAACTGTTATTCATTAAAATTTTCATGTAAATACTTTTCAAAAATATAATTTATTTTTGAGTAATATTGCAAAATTTTCTTAAAATATTAAGTTTTTTTCCACAGACAAAAATTATAAAAAGATTAAGGAAAATAAAAATTCCTTAAACAAAATTACAAACTCTACAGTTATTGCCAAAATCAGAGCACTGTGCTAAGCTGAATAATGGCCACTTTGAAGAACAACACATCCTAATTTCTAGAATCTGAATATGTCACCTCATAAGGCAAAAGGGACTTTGAAGGTATAATTAAAGATAAAGACATGGAGATGGAGAAATTAGCCTGGATTATCCAAGTGGGCTCAATGTAATCACAAGGCTTCTTATAAGATAAAGAGGGAGGCAGAAGAGTCTGAAAGAGAAATGACAACACAAGCAGAGGCCAAAGTGATACGCAGCTATATAAGCCAAAGAATGTGAGTAGCTTATAAAGTTAGAAAAGGCAAAGAAATAGATTCTCTCCAGAACTTCCAGAAAGAATACAGTCCTGCCAACACCTTGATTTTAGCCCCAAAAGACCTATTTTGGACTTCTGACCCACAAAATTGTAAGCTAATAAACTTGTGTTGCTTTAGGCCACTGGGTTTGTGCTAATTTGCTACAGCAGCAATAGAAAAATAACAAAGTACCTTTTGAGCATTTACTGTGTGCAACTATACATTTTAAATGTATTATGTCATTTAATCATCCTGAGAGCCCTATAGATACTGGAGTGACATCACTAAGGTGGTGCCATAGGTCATTCTCCTTACAAGAACAACTAAAATTCAAAAACAAGACCCTACTAAGGGAATCCTAGAACACGGAGGTGAGGCTCAAGCACTCTTGCACCACAGAGACCAAGACAGACTGCATTACAAGGGTAAGAGAAGTAGCTACATGTTGGCCACATTACTTCTACCCCAGGTCAGTGCAGCACCACATGAAGACATCTCTTGTGAGCCTCCAGTTCTTCCAGTGGGAAAAGAGAACCTAGGGGACAACCAGCTTTCCCCAAGTGTTGTGGATTGCTTTGTGGGAGCCTCTACTCTGATCTTGCCCCAGGAGGATTGCAGGGGAATCTGCAGGGCTCAATCTCTGGGACTCTGATTGTAACAGAGAAGGATAGATAGGCCTGTAACAATCAGCACAGGGATCTTGGCAGCCTGATTTCATACTGTAGTGCCCAAGTACTAATCCCAACCAGGAGTTCTTCGGAACCAAGTCAGGGGTACACTGATCAGGGGACTCAGTGAGGTGTGTATGTGCCTGATTTGGGTCCTCAAATAAGTTTTGCTGGCACTAGAGCTTGGTTTGCCCATACACAGGCAAAAACTTGAGTGACACACCGTCTGCTCTGGAGAGGTATGGAGAGGGTCTCTTGGCCATATCACACCAGAAGGGCTGGGGGAACACCTGAAAGATATATGGAAGGGTGAGCAGAGAGATGGGTGGGAACAAAGACAATACTGAGCACAGAGGTCTTTGTGCTACACACAGATAGGACAGTTAATTCATATCCAAGGCTGAGGTCAGCTCCCAGCCTTTCCCAAAAAGACAGCCTGTTTGAAAAACTGACATTTTCCTGGAGTGGCCCCTCTCCTTCCTGCCCAGATAAGGGAGCTGGAACTTAGCCCCATCCACTGTGGCTTCTGGCCACGTCTGTCCAGAAGGGCTGGTGAGAACACCTAGGAGCTGTGTGGCCCACCAGTGCTTGAGCCGAGAGAAACATAGGCAGAGCCAATAGTTTTCAGAGCAAAGACAGTGGGCCTGTTTGGCCAGGGAACTTGGGGCATGGGTCAGCATGAGTTAAGACAATAAAGAGCTTTACCAGCTTTAAAGCTCCTTCTCTACTGCACCTAAGCAGGGAAAATAATTCATAGTCCCATTCATTACTGAATACAGCCTTTAACCTACCTGACCAAGGAACCCAATCAGAACACTCGGGAAGTTGTGTATCTTATTCAACAGTTCTGCTGACAGTAACACTTGAACAGAGAGCATAACCTGTGACTTTCCCCATCCACAGAGCAAAACCAGTGGCCTCATCTGACCAGAGAACTACAGTGAGCAATCTTTCTTGATTTGAGTCCCCAAGCAAAGAGCTGTGCAGGCCCTGGGACCGATCCTGCTGCTCTGCAAGGGCAGCTACTTGCTTGCCCTCTGCAAGGGCTGTCTACTGCTGAATATACTCAGTCCCAACCATCTAGAAAGCCTGACCAGAGAATCCAGGCAACTGTAGAGGCCATTCTGCAGCCTCACTTGAGAACCAAGCCACCCTATCCAACTGTTCTCAGCCAGTGGCACACTGGTCACATCCCTGACCTCAGAGTTCAAATAGTTACCTCACCCCTAAATAGACCATAATAGCAGGTCTTACCTCCCAGGAACATTACCAGGCAACACTCCCAGAAACCCAAACTGAGCTAACTTGTGAAGATCTGTCTCTGCCAAAACAAACCTATAAAATCTAGAAATGCACAGATAGCAATGTAAAGAATCAAGGAGCACATTGGGGCGCCTGGGTGGCGCAGTTGGTTAAGCGTCCGACTTCAGCCAGGTCATGATCTCGCTGTCCGTGAGTTCGAGCCCCGCGTTGGGCTCTGGGCTGATGGCTCAGAGCCTGGAGCCTGTTTCCGATTCTGTGTCTCCCTCTCTCTCTGCCTCTCCCCCATTCATGCTCTGTCTCTCTCTGTCCCAAAAATAAATAAACGTTGAAAAAAAAAAAAAGAATCAAGGAGCACCAAAACCAAACCAAAACCAAACCAAAAAAGCAAAACAAAACAAAACAAAAAAAACAGGTAAACCACTAAAGGAAACTGAGTTCTAATAACTGATCTTAAAGAAATAGAGATCTATGAACTGTCAGACAAAAAATTCCAAATAATCCTCTTAATGAAGTTTTAGTGCACTACATAACACACAACTAACTGAAATTAGGAAAACAAAGCACGAAGAAAAGAAGTTCAACAAAGCAACAGAAGCCATCAGAAAAAAATTAAAACCAAAAAGCAGAAATCTTAGACTTGAGAAATACAATAATTGAACCGAAAAATTCAGTAGAAAGTTTCAAAAGCAGACTCGACCATGCAGAAGAAAGAGTCAGTGACCTGGAGATAGAACAATAGAAATTACCCCATCAGAGAAACAAACAAAAAAACCTAAAAGTTAAGAAAATGTGTGAAGAAGATCTATGAGACATGTAGGACATAATGAAAAGAAACAATATTCACATAATGAGAATTCCAGAAGGGAAAAAGAAAGACACAAAAAGTATATTTAAAACAATGACTAAAAACTCTCAAACATGGGAACAGAAATAACATGGGAACATCCGGATCCATGAGGCCCAAAGGACTC
Organism: Felis catus; assembly: GCF_018350175.1. Classification (NCBI taxonomy): domain Eukaryota; kingdom Metazoa; phylum Chordata; class Mammalia; order Carnivora; family Felidae; genus Felis; species Felis catus. Next base: position 110,007,848 of record NC_058372.1, on the reverse strand, counting down.
CAAATTAGTAGAACCCAAATAGAGTCACATGAGATACATCATAATTAAATTGTCAAAAGTCAAAGACAAAGAAAGAATTTTAAAAACAACAAGAGAACAGAGAATTTTCATATAAGGGAAATCCCATTATACTATATGTGGATATTTCTCAACAGAAACATTTCAGGCTAGTAGAGAATAGGACGACATATTCAAAATATTGAAAGAAATAAACCCAAGCAAGAATACTACACCTGGTAAAGCTTTCTTTCAGAAATTGAAGAGGGATATAAACTTTCCAGCACAAATAAAAGCTTAGGGAGTTCATTACCACTAGACCTGCCTTATAAGAAATGCTAAAGGCAGTTCTTTAAGTGGAAGTAAAAAGATGCTAATTAACATCATAAAAATATTTTTTAAAAAATAACCTTAAACTCACTGGTAATCTTAAATATATAGTCAAAATTAAATTCTGTAATTTGGTAGTTGTGGCACAAAATATACTTACAACTCTAGTTTAAAAAATACACAGTAGGGGCCCCTGGGTCAGTCGGTTGAGTGCCCAGCTCTTGATTTCAGCTCAGGTCATGATCCCAAGGTCAGGGGGGATCAGGTCCTGTGTTAGGCTCAGTGCTGAGTATGGAGCCTGCATGGGGCACTCTCTCTCTCCTCCTCCTCTCTTCTCCTTGCTTTCATGCGTGCACATGCACACACTCTCTCAAATATAAATAAATAAACAAATAGAGTAAAAAAAAACCCATAACTACAACAATCTTGTTATTATTTACACAGTATAAAAATATGTAAATTGTAACAGAAATAGCCTAAAATGTGAGGAGGAGAAGAAGCAAAACTGTAAAGTTTGGGGATGGTTTTGAAGTTAAGTTGTTATCAGGTTAACATATAGTGCCACAAATTCAATATATTTTATGTAAGCCTCCTGGTAACCAGGAGGGAAAAAACCTATACCAATTACAGCAAAGAACATGATAAAGAACTTATAGCATACTGATATCAAAGACATCTAAACATGAAAAAAGACAGTAGGATAGGAAATAAAAAACAATAAATCTACAAAAACAACTGGAAAACAATTTTTAAAAATTAACAAAATGACAATTACTATTGTCCTTATCTATCAATAAGTACTTTATGTAAATGGGTTAAATTCTCCAATCAAAAGACATAGTAGGCTGAGTGTATTTAAAAACAACAACATGGACTTCAAGCTGTATTACAAAGCTGTAATCATCAAGACAGTATGGTACTGGCACAAGAACAGACACTCAGATCAATGGAACAGAATAGAGAACCCACAAATGGACCCACAAACATGTGGCTAACTAATCTTTGACAAAGCAGGAAAGAATATCCAATGGAATAAAGACAGTCTCTTTAGCAAGTGGTGCTGGAAAAACTGGACGGTGACATGCAGAAAAATGAACCTGAACCACTTTCTTACACCATACAGAAAAATCAGCTCAAAGTGGATCAAAGACCTCAATGTAACACAGGAAGCCATCAAAATCCTTGAAGAGAAAGCAGGCAAAAACCTCTTTGACCTTGGCCGCAGCAACTTCTTACTCAACACGTCTCCAGAGGCAAGGGAAACAAAAGCAAGGATGAACTATTGGGACCTCATCAAAATAAAAAGCTTCTGCACAGAGAAGGAAACAATCAGCAAAACTAAAAGGCAACCGATGGAATGGGAGAAGATATTTGCAAGCAACATATCAGATAAAGGGTTATAATCCAAAATCTATAAAGAACTGATCAAACTCAACACCCAAAAAACAAACAATCCAGTGAAGAAATGGGCAAAAGACATGATTAGACACTTCTCCAAAGAAGACATCCAGATAGCCAACTGACACATGAAAAAATGCTCAACATCATTCATCATCAGGGAAATACAAATCAAAACCACAATGAGATACTACCTCACACGTGTCAGAATGGCTAACATTAACAACTCCAGCAACAACAGATATTGGCAAGGATGTGGAGAAAGAGGATCTCTTTTGCACTGCTAGTGGGAATGCAAACTGGTGCAGCCACTCTGGAAAACAATATGGAGGTTCCTCAAAAAATTAAAAATAGAACTACCCTATGACCCAGCAACTGCACTACTAGGTATTTATCCAAGGGATACAGGTATGCTGTTTTGAAGGGGCACGTGCACCCCGATGTTTATAGCAGTGCTATTGACAATAGCCAAAATATGGAAAGAGCCCAAATGTCCATCAACAGATGAATGGAAAAAGAAGATGTGGTATATATATACAATGGAGTATTATTCAGCAATGAAAAAGAATGAAGTCTTGCCATTTGCAGCTACGTGGATGGAACTAGAGGGTATTATGCTAAGCGAAATTTGTCAGCCAGAGAAAGACAAATATCATGTGATTTCACTCATGAGGACTTTAAGATACAAAACAGATGAATACAAGGGAAGGGAAGCAAAAATAATATAGAAACAGGGAGGGGTACAAAAACATAAGAGACTCTTAAATATGGAGAGCAAACAGAGGGTTACTGGAGAGGTTGTGGGAGGGGGATGAGCTAAATGGGTAAGGGGCATTAAGGAACATACTCCTGAAATCATTGTTGCACTATATGCTAACTAACTTGGATGTAAATTTAAAAAATAAGTTAAATGAAGTTTAAATGAAGTTGGAAATTCAAAAACAACAACAAAAATGAAACAAAGCAAAACTAAACAAAAAAAAAAAACCCAAGATCCGGCAATATGCTATATATAAGAGACTTATTTTAGCTTTAAAAACACACAGGCTGGAGGTACCTGCATGGCTCAGTCAGTTAAGCATCCAATTTTGGCTCAGGTCATGTCACAGTTCATGAGTTCCAGCCCCATGTCAGGCTCTGAGATGACAGCTTGGAGCCTGGAGCCTGCTTTGGATTCTATGTCTCTGTCTCTCTCTGCCCCTTCCCCACTCATTCTCTCTGTCTCTCTGTCTCTCTCTCTCTCTCTCTCTCTCTCTCTCTGTCAAAAATAAATAAACATTAAAAAACAAACACACACACACACACACACACACACACACACACACACACACATACACACACACTCAATGTTAAGGGATAGAAAAACTCATTCCAAGCAAGTGGTAACAACAACAACAACAAAACAGGGTTAGCTATACCTATATCAGACAAAATAGAGTTTAAACTAAATATGGTAAAAAGAAACAAAGAAGGTCATTATATAATGATAAAGGAGTCAACCCACTGAGAAGATATAACAATTATAAAAATGTGTGTACCCAATATTGGAGCACCTAAATATATAAAACAAAACTAACAGATCATTCAAAGGAGAAATAAATGGTAATATAATAATAATTGAGGATTTAAATGCCCTGCTCTCATCTATGGATAGATCATCCAGAGAGAGAATTAATAAGGAAACTGAAGATTGGAACACTGTAGACCAAATGGACCTAACAGACATATACAGACATTCTACCCAACAACAGAATACATATTTTTTTCAAGGGCACATGGAATATTTTCTAGGATAGACCATATATTAGGTTACAGAACCAGTCTTAGCAAATCCAAGAAGACTGAAATCATACTAAGTATCATATTTGACTACAATGGCATGAAACTAGAAATTAACAGCAAGAAGAAAAACTGGAAAATTAATGAATATATGGAAATTAAACAACACTCCCCTGAACAACCAATGGATCAAAGAAGAAATTAAAATGGTGATAAAAAAGTTTCTTGAGGCAAATGAAAATGAAAAACCAACATTTCAGAATGCAGTGAAAGTAGTGCTAAGAGGGAAGTTGATAGAAAAAGATGCCTACAGTAAGAAGCAAAAAGTATCCCAAATAAGTCACCTAACTGTATATTTAAGAAACTTGAGAAAGAAAAACCTGAGCCCAAAGTTAGCAGAAGAAATGAAATAATAAAGATTAGAATAGAAGTAAATTAAAGAAAAAAATAGAAAAGATTAACCAAACTAAGAGTTAGCTCTTTGAAAAGAAAAACAAAATTGACAAACCCTTAACTAGACTAACCAAGAAAAAAAAAAAAAAGAGGACCCAAATCAATACACTTACAAATGAGAAATGAAATATTACAACAAATAACACAAAAATATAAAGGATCCTAAGAGGCTACTATTAACAACTATATACCAACAAACTAGACAATCAAAAAGAATGGAAAATTTCTCAGAAATACTTGCTATTTACTTATCAAGACTGAATCAGGAAGAAATAGAAAATCTGAATAAACCAATTACTAGTAAAGAGATTGGATTAGTAACCAAAAATCTAAAGAAGAAAAGTTCAGGACCAGATGGCTTCACTGGTGAATTTTACCATTTAATAAGAAATTAGCACCAATCCTCAAAATCCCAAAAAACTGAAGAGAAGGGAACACTCCCAACTCATTTTATGAGGCCAGGATAATATTATTCCAAAACCAGAAAAGGATACAACTAGAAAACTACAGGGGCGCCTGGGTGGCGCAGTCGGTTAAGCGTCCGACTTCAGCCAGGTCACGATCTCGCGGTCTGGGAGTTCGAGCCCCGTGTCGGGCTCTGGGCTGATGGCTCAGAGCCTGGAGCCTGTTTCCGATTCTGTGCCTCCCTCTCTCTCTGCCCCTCCCCCGTTCATGCTCTGTCTCTCTCTGTCCCAAAGATAAATAAATGTTGAAAAAAAAAAAATTTAAAAAAAAAAAAAAAAAGAAAGAAAACTACAGAGCAAGAAATCTGAGGAATATAGATTTAAAATTCTAAAAAAAAAAAAGTGCTAACAAACCAAATGCGCCCACACATAAACAGGATCATTCACCATGATCAGGTGGGATTTATCCCTGGGACACAGGATGGTTCACCATATGCAAACCAATCATTGTGATACCTCACACTGACAGAATGAAAGAAAAGAATCATATAAGTGTCACAATAAATACAAAAAAAGCATTTGACAAAATTCAATGTCCATTCATGATAAAAAAAAAAAAAACTTAACAATTTAGGCATAAAGGGAACATATGTCAACATAATGATGGCCATATATGACAAACCCATACCAAAAATCATAGTAAATGGTTAAAGGTTGAAAACTTTTCCTCTAGATTAGGAATAAGACAAGGGTGCCCATTCTTACCACTCATATTCAACATAGTTACCACTAATATTCAACATAGTACTGGAAGTCCTACTTACAGTAATCAGGCATGAAAAAGAAATAGAATGTATCAGAATTGGAAAGGAAGAAGTAAAATTGCCTCTATTTGCAGATGACATGATTTGATATATGGAAAATCCTGAAGACACACCAAAAACCTGTTAGATCTTACCAGTGAATTCAGTGATGTTGCAAGATATGAAATTAACATACAAAATTCAGTAGAATTTCTAAATACTAACAACAAATTTTCTGAAAAAGAAGTAAAGAAACCAATCCTATTACAATAACATCAAAAACAATAAAATACTTAGGAATAAATTTAACCAAGGAGTGAAAGATCTCTACTCTGAAAACCATAAGACATAATGAAAGAAAATGAAGAAAACACAAATAAGTGGAAAGCTATCCTGTGTTCATGGATTGAAAGTATTAATATTGTTAAAATGTCAGTCCTACCAAAAGCCATCTATAGACTCAATGTAATAGCTATCAAGATTCTGATGGCATTTTTTTTTTTACAGAATTAGAAAAAAACACTTCTAAAATTTATATGGAACCACAAAAGATCCTGAATAGCCAAAGAAATCCCGAGAAAGAATGACAAAGCAGAAGGCATCACACTTCCTGATTTCAAGCTATACTATAAAGCTATAGAAATTTGGGGCACCTGGGTCGCTCAGTGGGTTAAGCGTCCAACTTCGCTAAAGTCGTGATCTCGCAGTTTGTGAGTTCGAGCCCACATCGGGCTCTGTGCTGACAGCTCAGAGCCTGGAGCCTGCTTCAGATTCTGTGTCTCCCTCTCTCTCTGCCCCTCCCCCACTCATGCTCTGTCTCTGTCTCAAAAATAAACACTAAAAAAAAAAAAAAAAAAGAGAGAGAGAAATTAAAGCAGTATAGTAGTGGCATAAAAATAGACAAATAGATCAATGGAACACAACCAAGAATCCATAAATGAAACTCAAGCATGGGGGTGCCTGGGTGACTCAGTCAGTTGAACATCAGAGTCTTGGTTTTGGCTCAGGTCTTAAATCTCACAGTTCATGGGTTCAAGCCCCACATGGGCTCTGTGCTGACAGGGCAGACCCTGCTTGGGATTATTTCTCTCCCTCTCTCTCTGCCCCTCCCCACTCTCTCTCTCTCAAAATAAATGAACTTTAAAAAATAAATAAATAAGTAAAACTCAAGCATATATGTCAACTAATATTTGATAAGGAAACCAAGAATAACACTACTATTGAATCCATATTCCTCAGATTTCTTGGTCTGTAGCCATGAAAAAATGAGAAAAATCCTACTATTTGCAAAACATGGATAGACCTGGAAGGCATTATGCTATGAGACGTAAGTCAGACAGAGAAAGAGAAATACTGTATGATCTTACTTACATGCAGAATCTAAAAACAACAACAACAACAACAAAAGCATCACACCAAACTCATATGAGTTTCTATGAGATCAGACTTGCAGTTACCAGAGGCAAAGGGTTGGGGGAGGAGGAATTGGAACAAGTTGGTCAAAACGTGCAAACTTTAAGCTATAAGATAAATAAGTATAAGGGATGTGATGTACAACATGATGACTGGTAGCTGACACTCTGTATGATAGAAAGGAAGGTTGTTAAGAGTAAATTTTAAGAGCTGTCATCACAAGGAGTATTTTTTTTCCTTTTTCTTCTTTCTTTCCTTTATATTGTACCTACATGGGAAGATGGGTGTTAGCTGAACCTGTTATGGTAATGATTTCACAATATATGTAAATCAAACCATCATGCTGTAGGCTTTAAACTTGTGCAGTGATGTATATCAATTATTTCTCAATAAAATTAGAAAAAAGTAGATACTATAATTATCCCAGTTTCACGGATGAGAGAACTAAGGCTAAATGGTTTAAGCAATTTGCCAAAGATACTGAACTCTTAATCATCACTAGATTTCCTCGTGGCTAAGCAAGATAATACATATACATGAAGGATACCAAACTATTAGCCATCTTACTATTGAAGGGTTTTATCAAAGTGCTCATAGTTTCCTTAAATTTTGTTTTAAACCTCTGTGAGAATTTTCTAAGTTTACACTATTATAGTGTTGAATGATTACTTGAATTCATGATAAATGTGGTGACCTTTGTTTATTCTTGATGATTGCATCCCATTTCTAACATTTCCCATTTGTTTCACTTCTGGGAATTTAGTGAGATATCTGCTACTGTCTTCCTCTCCCTTTCAGAATTGTACCAAGACCACGAACCCACACCATATACAAAAGATATTTAAACAATTTCAGGTTAAGGAGTTTATTTAACTATGGTTACTTGAAGGATAGTAGAGCTGGCATTGTTTAAAAATAACAAGAAACTGTTGGAGCAGTTTAATAAAGGTATCAGTTTTATGTCACAGTAGAAACCTTAACTGATTTCTCTGTTGAAAACTCTATCTTTTTCTAGGAATTAAAGATAGAAAACATATTCTCTAGCATATATACTGATAATCCTGTTTAGGCACTAAATATACTTAATCAAACATAATATAAAATACCCACAGAGTTACCTTCTATTTGTCCATACACAAATAAAGTGCCTGTGGATATATTAGAAATTATCTTTTATAAATAATTATCATGCAACATAATTTTGATTATTCCCAACAATAAGCATGTATTTAATTTTTTTAATGTATCTTCCATTTGGTTGAACAATAAAATGTGCTCCTTATATTTACTTTTTATAGTATATAGTCTATTTAGTACTACCTTCTCTTCAAAACAAACAAAAACAGAAATATTATGTGATGTGATTTTTCATGTGTCTGTCTTTGTTTCCAAAAGGTTTTTTAGAATAACTAAACAACCAAGTTCAGGGAGGTTTTGTTCATGCAAAACTGAAAAAGACATATGATAGGTTTATCCTAAATGTCAGAGATATATTTCCAAGAAGTTAAAGTGAAATATTATACCTTTAAACCTGATATTAAGATATCTGATACTAGATTACATGAAAGTAACACTTATTTTTATATTACTAAAAGGCTAATTTTTCCTGTTATTTATTGCAGAAAGAATAATAAAATGTTTCTCTTACACGGCAGACCGAGAATTGTCAACTAAGATGCAATTGCAATAATTATTACTGATGAGGATGCAAAACACAGAAATAGCATTACTTGCTGACGGATCACAGGGCTAGTGTGGGGTACTAGAAGCAACAAAAATTACATTTCCCCTTGAATAGAAAATAAACTTTCTATGGAAATCTCTGAGAAATGAATGGATTCACTTATTGTAATCTTATTTACACAAAACTATGTTTCCTGAGCTGAATTGCTAAATTTTATAGTTATATCAATAAGTATAATTATTTATAAATGTTCTAAAAACTAAATTCTAAATGAATGCATTCTTTTATCCTCAGGAATGTTATGTTACTGATCACATAATTTGAGTGCTTTCTTTCTAAATAATGTGTGTATTTATTCATTAAATTAGCTTTATTGATTGCTTATCACAGACCTAACATTTTTTTCCAGCCTGAGGATACAAAATTGCCAAAGATGCAGTCACTGTTCCCAAGAAGCCTAGTATGGTTGGGAGATAAAAGCACAACAGAATAACAATAAATAATGCAGGTAGCAGTAAGGTAAATGTAGACATGCAAAACTACTCAGGCCTCATAAAGAGTAGATAAATGATCATATCTAATGTTAGGGATTAACCAAGGAAAGAAGAAGCTGTCAGGAAGATTTCTTGCAGGAGCTGCACCTAAGTTTTAGCTGATAAATTGGCTAGATAAAAGCATTTATGAGAAATGGAGCCGGGAATATTTCAGGTGGAAATACATATAGGAGAAAAGACAAAAAGATAAGAAAGTTCATGGCATGTTGGGTAAACTCCAAGCAGTGTGGAGTGACTTAAGCATAAAATAAAATGCAAGTCACAACAATGGACTTCCAGTTCCAAGATGGAAGTAGAAGTTGGCATTTTGCTTATTGTATTCCTGGAAGTCATCCAAATAGAATGAGGAGAAAGAAAAACAAGATACAATCTCATTTTCAAAGCAAAATCAGGGAACAGCTAAATCCTAGGTGAAACTGGAGAAAAGACTGACAAAAATTAATAGAGAAGAGTTGGGGAGGACATTCAAGAAGAAGCAAAGAGAGGATGCCTTGGTTGTAGATTGCCAAAAGAACCAGAAAAATCCACTTCTCATTGGGAGAGGGCACACTTTGATGTGAAAAACTAAGTTCCTTATTTGCAATGGTGAAAACCAATATTAGACATGGTTACAATGTTTCTTTGGATCTAGTTTGGGTATGAAAGCAGAGGTAGGTTATCTATATGAAAATAAGTTCATATATGAAGATAGGAAGCTGTGGCAGCAGAAGAAAAACACCCAGTGCTCATCCCCAAAAGTGTCCTCCTTAATGCCCCTTGCCCATTTAGCCCACCCTCCCACCCAACACCCCTCCAGCAACCCTCAGTTTGTTCTCTGTATTTAAGAGTCTCTTATGGTTTGTCTCTCTCCCTGTTTTTATATTATTTTTGCTTCCCTTCCTTTATGTCCATCTATTTTGTATCTTTTTCTGACCGCCTTATTTTGCTTAGCATAATACACTGTAGTCCCATCCATATTGTTGCAAATGGCAAGATTTCATGCTTTTGATCCCTGAGTAACATTCCATTGTATGTACATACCACATCATCTTTATCCAATCATCAGTTGATGGACATTTGGGGTCCTTCCATATTTTGGCTACTGTCAATAATGCTGCTATAAACATTGGGGTGCATGAGCCCATTTGAAACAACACTCCTGTATCCTTTGGATGAATACCTATTGGTACAATTGCTGGGTTGTAGGGTACTTCTATTTTTAATATTTGAGGAACCTCATGCTGTTTGCCAGAGTGGCTACACCAGTTTGCATTCCCACCAGCAGTGCAAAACTGTTCCTCTTTCTCTGCATCCTCACCAAAATCTGTTGTTTTCTGAGTTGTTAATTTTAGCCACCCTGACCAGTGTGAGGTGGTATCTCATTGTGGTTTTTATTTGTGTTTCCCTGATGATGAGTGATGTTGAGCATCTTTTCATATGTCTGTTAGCCATCTGGATGTCCTCTTTGGAAAAGTGTCTTTAAAAAGATGGTTTTGGACTGTGTTGTTGTCATTTTCATTGGCTTCCATGACTTTTTAATTTCCTCTAACTTCCTGGTTAACCTATTCATTCTTTAGTAGGATGTTCTTTAGTCTCCAAGTATTTGTTGTCTTTCCAAAGTTTTTCTTGTGCTTCATTTCAAGTTTCATAGTGTTGTGGTCTGAATATATGCACGGCATGATCTCGATCTTTTTGTACTTGTTGAGGGCTGATTTGTGTCCCAGTGTGTGATATATCCTGGAGAATGTTCCATGTGCACTTGAGAAGAATGTTCATTCTGCTGCTTTAGGATGAAATGTTCTGAATATATCTGTTAACTCCATCCAGCCCAGTGTTTTATTAAAACCATTGTTTCCTTGTTGATTCTCTGCTTAGATTATCTGTCCATTGCTGTAAATAGGGTGTTGAAGTCCCCTACTATTATGGTATTGTTATGAATGACTTACTTTTGTTTGTGGTTAATTGATTTATATATCTGGTTGTTCACGTTGGGTGCATAAGTATTGCAATTGTTAGATCTTCTTGGTGCATAGATCCCTTAATTATGATATAATGCCCTTCTTCATCTCTTGTTACAGTTTTTATTTTAAAATCTGTTTTGTGTGATATAAGTATGGCTACTGCAGCTTTCTTTTGATGACCATTGGCATGATAGATTGTTCTACATCCCCTTACTTTCATCTGAGGTGTCTTTAGGTCTAAAATGAGTCTCTTGTAAGCAGCAAATATATGGTCTCATTTTCTTATCCATTCTAATACCCTGTGTCTTTTGTTTGGAGTGTTTAGTCCGTTGACATTTAGAGTATTGAAAGGTATGTTTTTAGTGCCATTGTGTTGCCTGTAGAGTTGGTGTTTCTGGTGATGTTCCCTGGTCCTTTCTAGTCTTTTTTTGCTTTTGTTCTTTTTTGGTTTGTATCATCTTTTCTCCACTCATGGATAGCTTAGTGATCATGAACTCCTTTAGTTTTTGTTTCTCTGGGAAACTGTTTATCTTTCCTTCTATTTTGAATGACAGTTTTTCCAGATAAAGAATTATTGGCTGCATATTTGTCTTATTCAGTAAGTTGAATGTATGCTGCTAATCCTTTCTGGCCTGTTAAGTTTCTGTGGATAGGTCTGGTGCGACCCTGATCTGTGTTCCCTTATTGGTTAAGGACTTTTTTTCCCTTGCTTATTTCATAATTCTTTCCTTGTCTGTGTATTTTGTGAATTTGACTATGATACACCATGGGGATGGTCAGTTTTTGTTGAATCTGATGGGAGTAGGCTGTGCTTCTTGGATTTTGATGTCTATGTCCTCCCTCAGATTAGGAAAGTTTTCTGCTATAATTAGCTCATCTAAACCTTCTGCCCATGTTTCTCTGTCTTCATCTTCTGGGACTCCTCTTATTCAGGTGTTATTCCTCCTTAATAAGTCACCAAGTTCTCTAAGTCTTGTATCTTTCACCTTTGTTTCCTTCTTTTTTTCTGCTTCATTATTCTTCATAATTTTGCCTTCTATATAGATAATTTGCTGCTCTGCTTTGTCCAGGCTTGCCATTGTGGCATCCATTTGAGACTGCTTCTTGGTTATAGCATTTTTAATTTTGTTCTGACTAGATTTAACTTCTTTTATCTCTACAGAAAGGAATCTATGCTTTTTTTTCAATCCCAGCTAGTATTTTTATTACCATGGTTCTGAATTTTACTTCAGACACTAAATTGCTTAGATCTATCTGTCATTTGACCCGTCATTGACCAGTCAAGGACCTGGCTGTCATTTCTTCCTGTTCTTTTTTTGTTATTTTAGAGGAAGAAAAAAAATTAATAAAATTAATTGAGTATGGGGTGTTTTTCTATTTCTTTGTGTCTTATTCAATTTCCTTCATAAGCTTCTATAGTTTTCAGCATACTTATCTTTTATATCTTTGGTTAGGTTTATTCTTAGGTATTTTATGGTTCTTGGTGCAATTGTAAATGGGATCGATTTCTTGATTTCTCTTTCTGTTGCTTCTTTATTGGTGTATAGAAATACAACCAATTTCTGTACATTAATTTTGTATCCTCCAACTTTGCTGAATTCATGTATCAGTTCTAGCAGCTTTTTGGTGGAGTCTTTGGGTTTTTTATGTAGAGTATCATGTCATCTGTAAAAAGCAAAAGGTTGACTTCTTTGTCAATTTGGATGCCTTTTATTTCATTATGTTGTCTTACTGCTGATGCTAGGACTTCTAACACTATGTTAAACAACAGTGGTGAGAGTGGACATCCCTGTCGTTGTTCCTGATCTCAAGGGGAAAGCTCTCAGTTTTTCCCCATTGAGGATGATATTAGCTGTGGGCTTTTCATATATGGTTTCTATGATGTTAAGGTATGTTCCTTCTATCTCGACTTTCTGGAGGGTTTTTGTTAAGAAAGATGCTGTATTTTGTCAAATGCTTTTTCTGCATCTATTGACAGGATCATGTGGTTCTTATCCTTTCTTCTATTAATGTGATGTATCACACTGATTGATTTGCAAATATTGAACCAGCCCTGCAGCCCAAGAATGAATCTCACTTGATCATGGTGAATGGTTCTTTTAATTTATTGTTGAATTTGATTTGCTAGTAACTTGTTGAGAATTTCACACCCATGTTCATCAGGGTATTGGCCTATAATTCTTTTTAGTGGGGTCTCTAAGTGGTTTGGGAAATCAGGATAATACTGGCTTTACAGAATGAGTCTGGAAGCTTTCCTTCCGTTTCTATTTTTTGAAGGATAGGTATTAACTCTGCTTTAAATGTCTGGTAGAATTCTCCTGGTAAGCAATTTGGCCCAGGACTCTTATTTGTTGGGAGATTTTTGATAACTGATTCAATTTCTTCACTGATTATGGCTGTATCCAAATTATCTGTTTCTTCCCATTTGAGCTTTGGTAGTGTATAGGTGTCTAAATTTGTCCATTTCCTCCAGGTTGTCCAGTTTGTTGGAATATAATTTCTCATAGTACTCTCTGATAATTGTTTGTAGTTCTGTGGTGGTTGTGATCTCTCCTCTTTCATTCATGATTCTATCTATTTGGGTTCTCTCTGAAAGAAGCAGCTTTTAAACTTGAGGTAACATGGTAACAGAACTTTAATTTTGCTTAGGTTTGATCCAAGGCTATGCTCTTCAGGATTCCATGTGAAAACACTGATGAGTAAATTTATCATGGTATCTCCATTCCCTTTCCCAAAAATTGTTTTAAGCAAAGGCATATAACACAATTCTGATCTTGAGGCTGAAGAAGAGTCTAATGGCAGGTGGGGAGGGCTTCTGGGAAGTGCTTTCCTCCATATGGAAAAGAGATGTTTGATGGGGTATGAGGAGGGTGCAGAGAATTTCCCTTCCTTTCTCTCAAAATGACCATGCTTAAAAGCTTATATCAACCAATCCTAGAACTGCTCTGCCTCCAGGATACGTTCTAAATACCTCTATTCTTACCTCCTCTTGAGATGGGTATTTGGTAAGATTTGAAAAAGAAACAAATATTCTCTTAAGAAAACAATGCATAGGAGTTGTACTTTAATAAATTATGTGAAAATTAATAATTTAAAAAGCCTATCTCATTTAGAATGAACTTGGGAGGCCAGCAGGGGGAGCTCTTGCACCCAGCACCAGTTCTCAATAACACACCCAACAGGAAGAGAAGGACCTTACAAGTCCATACTACTTGACTGTGCCAGACAGAAGAAGGAACATTCTTCTACCTCTGGCAGCAGCCCAGCCCAGCCCATGAGAAGCCATTATGCTCAAACTCCCAGTTCACTCTAATAGACTTTTAGTTTATAACAGTGCCTCCCAACTCCTGCCTTTCCTCTATAAAAAGAGCATTTCTCTCCTTTGTTTTCCATACTTGCCTATGGTTTTGCTGTAGCTTGCTTGTCCTGGATTGTAATTCTCTGCTATTCTTGAATAAACCCATCTTTGGCTGACAAAATAACTGGAAGTTTTATTTCTATGGTGAACAGTTAACAGAAATTATTAAAAAGGTCTGTTTTTTCTTATAGTTATTTAGTTACTGGGGCTGGAAGCCTTTACACTATTCTGCCTTCTGTTTTATTGAGGAGAAAATTAGATGGAAACATTTGAGAGCTAGACACTGGGTTTCAAAGATTAAGAAACTAGAGTGAGGTGTTTTTTTAAGTTTATTTATTTATTTTGAGAGAGACAGAGAAAGCACAAGTGGGGGAGGGAAAGAGAGAGAGAGAGAGAGAGAGAGAGAGAGAGAGAGAGAGAGAGAGAATCCCAAGTGGGTTCTGTGCTGACAGTACAGAGCCTGAGATCGGGCTTGAACTCATGAGACCTGAGCCAAAACCAAGAATGGGATCCTTAACTGACTGAACCACCAGGTGTCCCAAGAAACTATGGAGAGGTATTAAAGAAAACAAAGACAAAAGAGAAGAAAAATCCCTGATATCTAGAAGTAGTAGCTAATATTTACCGAGCACTTAACCATGGGCCTAACACTATTCTGTGTATTCACCTGTTTTCATTTAATCCTCATAGCAAAATTAGGAAGAAGGTACTGTTACTCTCCCATCTTAAAGTTGAGGAATCGGAAGCACAAAAAAACGAAACTTACTTAAGATTACACAGCTAATTTGAGGTGGACGTAGCAGTTAAGCACAGGCATCCTTACTCCAGATTCTAGCATGTTTCTAAATACTTCTCTGTACTTCTATTTAATCAAAGGTTATTTCTGTATAGAGATCTAATGGGAAAAGTCTATCTTTTGGACTCTATTTGTATGTGAGAGCTACTTTTTAAAGCATAATTCCCACATATATGTTAGTCTTACTAAAGACTAACATTTGGGATTGCTGAAGTGTGGTGCTGTCTAACCATGCCTGAATCAAAGCATACCACAAAATTTAACTAAAGAGTGCCCTTCTATAGCATCTAAACTGCTAGATGAGTATTGCTGGGAAGGGGAAATGTGCATGGCATTTATATTAATAGTGCTAGAAAGGTCTTTTTCCATCGCATAGAAACTAAGTGGAGAGAACTCTATTCTCAACCCTACAGCCCTTGAGAGGATTTAAAAAACTGGATGATTCCCAGAAAGACTGGACTCTGCTATACAATGTAAGTAAATTGGGCTAACTGAGGCAAGAAATTCCGTTGTCAATGGAGATGTCAATGGACGATAGTTCATGCAGGTAGCTTCCTCTGACACTAAATCTTTAAGGAAGATAAGATTGTTTCTGAAGTAGGACAGATTTATTAGCAATATGGTCGAATTAGTGGAAGCCAGGACAAGCTATATCAAGACTCTGATTAAAAGTTTGGGGAAAATAATGCAATAAATGACATAGCTGGATGCTACCAAGCAGCTAAACCTAGGATTTTTGCACATAATGTAGAATGGGTTCCAGATACAAATACTTTAATACTAGGAAATATTAGGATGTTTTATGAAAAAATTAAGATCCTACCAGGTATTACTGGGTTGAGTAAAACTTGATAGAAAAAGTGGAAGTATGTCCACACTTTTGTTCTAATTTTTTTTAGAATTAAATTAAATTATTAAATTAAATTAAATTAAATTAAATTAAATTAAAGCAAATCTTCAGCAGAGTGAGAACTGAGGAGGAAAATTACCCAAAGTTCTTAATCACTCCGCAGAAAGAATAAAAAGATTCACTTTACGTTAGAATTTGCAGGAGTATTATATGAGGTAATGGAGAATATAGTGATAACAAAGAGAATAAAATGGAGTAAGCATTGCTAAGAGGGTTGTTTAAAATGGAACCAGGAGGACACTGAGGAAATGGGGCTTATGCATGTCTCCTGTCTCAAATACTCTGAATTGTTGCTGAACTCAACTAAAAGTCAAGAAATCTGCTGCATGTTAGAATGAACATAAAAGGACTTTCGGCCTAACATTAACCCTAGGAAACAATCATATATAGTAGTAACTGTAACTAATGGTAGTGTAACTGTAGCAATACTAGAAACAATTACATTTCATTCAAAGCAATTTATGTAAATTCCCTCTTTCCTCTTTAAAAACTCTAACCTCCTTTGTCTCTCCAGATTACACTTTCAGTTTTGCTGAACTCTGTCTCCCAGTTGCAATCCCTAAGATACCAAATAAATGAAACACATTTTATTGTGCAGCTTGCAGTTTTGTCTTTCATTGGCCGACAACAGGAAGTAAAATGAGGTGTAGACAACTGGGTGAGAGTCCACAAGCCTGTCTGGGGTCGCTAGAGTTCAGGCTGTTTAAAATGTCAAAAGCCTCCAGGGAGCACCCTGTTGTTACAACTAATTCTAGAGGGGAGAAAGCTAAAGCCATAGAAGCTCAAGTGAATTAAAACATCAGGATAAATTGGCTAAAATGGAATTATGGGCTATTTGAAAATCATATCTGGCTAAGTTTAAACATATAAAATAGCAGTATGGATGGCTCAGTCAGTTAAATGTCTGACTCTTGATCTCAGCTTGGGTCTCTATCTCAGGGCCATTAGTTCAAGTTCCATGTTGGGCTCCATGCTGTGGAGTCTACTTAAAAAATAAGTTAAATTTTAAAAAATAATATGATAGCCTATATAATTATAAGACCTTAACATTTACCTTTCTTACAATTCTCTCAGATTTAATTTTTATACAAAATAAATTAGATGAAACCAATTTAATGCCTGAAGTAAATGCACAGGTTTAAAACCACTTTATCCTGAAATATCTAAATAATTTACACAAAGAAAAGTGTGTGTGTTAGTTTTGCTTGTACTGGGTCATCTGGATAATTGCTTCAGTTTTCTCCCTTAACATTTATTTATTTATTTATTTATTTATTTATTTATTTATTTATTTATTTATTTATTTATTTTAAAAACTACTTTAATTTTTTTAATGTTTATTTATTTTTGAGAGATTGAGAGAGAGAGAGACAGAGCACAGGCAGGGGAGGGGTAGAGAGAGAGGGAGACCCAGAATCTGAAGCAGGCTCCAGGCTCTGAGCTAACAGCACAGAGCCCAATGTGGGGCTCAAATTCATGGACCATGAAACCATGATCTGAGCCGAAGTTGGATGCTTAACCAACTGAGCTACACAGGTGCCCCTTCTCCTTCAACATTTAGATATGCATTGTCCAATTTGGGGGGCTCTCAAGCTCTTGTAATGTGGCTAGTCTGAATTGAGATGTGCTGTAAATGTATAATATAAACCAGATTTAGAAAATTTAACATGAAAAATAATGTAAAGCATCTCATTAATTTTTACATTAATGTTATGTTGAAATGATATTAGGTTAAATTAAATGTTTGTTAAAGTATTGTTAAAATTAATTTTATCTGTCTCTTTTTCTTTTTAATGTGGCTACTAGAAAATTTTAAATTATAAATGTGGCATATATTATATTTATGTTGGAAAGTGTTAGACATTGCCTTAACATATTTAATAAGAATTAAAAAATCTGATAAATGCCTAAATAGAAATGGTTTCTCCTTTCTACAGCATAATAACATTTTTTGGTGAATGGATGCTTGATTTTAATAGTTCTTCAATGTATGATATTATATTTTATCAACTCTTATGAGAGGTCAATAAATCCTTAACATATTTTAGCTAATTGCCCCTGAGATGCAAAATGTTTTAGAAATGCCATTAGCATCTCTTCAAGTAGTCACTCTACATAATTGTAAAATGGTATACTAAACACTAGAAATATTTGATTTCTCTACCCACTTCATTATTTGCATGATGAATATTTGCTTTTTTTCTCTAAATTTGTGTATGTTCTGCCTGAAATAAATATTATACCTTTGTATTCATCTACTCCACTGGTGTAGATATATCTGGTTGTCATGGGAATTACTGGCTTACTTTTGGGGAAAAAATCTGTGTAGAAAGAAAATTGTTCACAGGCTATTTTAATATTAAGGTAACAATTTAGGAGAGCCTTTATACCTTTATTATTCCTTGGTTTTTAATTTAAAAAAAAGTCAAAATCTGTCTTCAGTGACAAAAGCATTTCTTTAATCAGAATAGTCTCTTCTAATTCTAAGTTTATACTGACCCCTATAGGCTATTTTGTTTAATCTATTCCTGGTTTAGTCTTACAGAACATAGGTTGAAATATTTAAACATGTTTACATTTAGAATTTAATTATTTTAGGATTAAAATCATAAAATATTTTTCACAGACCTTTTCACTCCTTGCATTGTACAATGTAAGCTATGCACAAATTTTATTCATCCTTAAGACAATCTAGTTTGGGGGGCAAACTAGCTTGTATTGATTATCTACAATAGGCTTACATGGTGCTATCATTTATAAGACCATGTGTTATTATTTAATCTTCTCAACTCTTTAAGGTTGATATATTACTAACAAGGATTCTAAGATTTTGAGAAGTCAAGGACCTTATAAAAGATATTTTCACAACTTACACTGAAAGCAGAATTTAAAGTGCAGAACTTGGAAGGAGGGGTATGTAAATGACATTAACAATCAAAGTGAGAAGTTAAAAACTAAATAGCTTTTCCCCAGTTGATAATTTTTCCAGGGTTAAATTTTTTGAATCCATATTAAGGACTCTTATAAATCTACAACATTTCTCTTTGGATATCTACCTCAATCCTCTTTCTTAAAATGACTTAAGTGGAACCATTTTAAAATGGAGCCAGAGCAGCCATTTCAGAGGAACTGTCTTTCACATCCTGTTTCCTGAAACCTTGAACTGGGCCAAACTGTCAACATTCAAGAAGTCAGCAAGCAGAAGATCCAGAGAATCTCCCTTTTGAAAAGACTAATAAAAGTGAACCTTAGTCTAGTGACCACTTCACCTGACCAACCAATGAGGTCCAAATCTAGCCTTACTTACTAGCACCAATGAACTCTTCTTTTTAAAACAATTTACCCAAACTTCCTTTTTTTTTTTTTCCCATGAAAATCCTAGGTCAACCTCCTGAAATCTCAACATTAAATCTGTGTAGCCTGCATTGCAATTCATTGATCCCAACTACATGCTTTATCTCTGGAACTGATTTCTTGTTTATTGGCTGACATCTTCAACTATAACAGCAATGTAAGTTACTTTGAATTTTGCATCTCATTAACTCTTGGTTTTGAAGCTTCATTTTCAAGTGCTGAGAGGTAACATTTCTGAGACTTCAAGTTCAACATGTCCAAACTAAACTGTCTTTTAGCCAATTCCATTTCTTCCTTTTTGCTACCTATCAGTTAATGGTCACAGTTCTTCCAGATTCCTAAGTGTTACCTGACCTTCACACATCTAATTTTTGTAAATTTTTTAAGAGTCTTATTATTAATGACAATGCGTATTTCTATTTTAGGTTATTTCTGTGGCCAAACTGTTCTCCCAGAATATCTTCAGGGACCAATCACTATAAAAAGAACTAGAACTTTTTGTACATTCAATGGAGTTGGCCATCATCACTTAATTATCAAGCGCTCCAAATGTCTCCTGAACAGCTCGTAACATTCAACAAAATCAATGCTACCTTTAAGTTTTTATAACCAGTATGTCTTCTTATGCAATTAAAATTTTTGAATGTGAAAGCTTCCTGTAACATCTTAATTGGACAAGAAATTAAAATGCGTGTCAACAGCAAATAAGTGATACGATACTTATCGTGTTCACGTTATTACAGTGAACTGTTAAGTACCCAAAAGAATAGAAACATCCCAATAAAATTTGTCCCAGGCAGTGGTCTGCAGTAATGCCTGAGAAAGTAAGTGGGGAGGAAAAGACGCAGAAGTGTTAAATACTAGAAATAAATGGATGAACGGATGAGCATCGAGAAAGAGAAAGAAATCCTCCAGAAGTGAGAAATTCCTCTAATGGACGAGGGCAAAATCATTAACGACCACTTCAGCCTCTACTTAACTCAAATTCAAATAAATATTAAGTAAAGGTGAGATTTTCTCACAACGTTTTCTTAATGTGGTAAATAAACTACAGTCCGGCTGCATCAGCCAGCCACTTTACGCCCGCAGTGTTAAGATTCCGCTCTGCAGAAAACGCCTCAGGTTCCAAGCATGCGCACGCGCACGCGCAATCTTAACACGACACCCTCCCCCACCCCACCTAATACAGGCCTCAAAGGAAGTGACGCAAAGCTAAGGGGCGGGGTGGGCTATGCGCCGGAAGTGGCTCGCTGATAGTAAATAAGGCCTGAGAGGGTGGAGAGATACTGTCTCCATTTTGTCGCCCTCCTCTGCTCCTGCGACGTTGCGGAGATGGGGAACGTCTTGGGACTGTGCTCCATGGCGAGCTGGGTAAGGAGGTTTTTAGTGGCCTAAGGGGTGCTAAGCGTACGATGCGGCAGAGAAGGGAACCCGAGCTGGGCTGGATGCGGCCCGTCGGTAACGTGGTACCCCACCCAACAGGGAGTGCCTTCCGTCCCCATTCTCTCCCTATCTCCCGCGGTCATCCAACTCAGCTTTAGGGCCCTGAGTCTTGCAAAGAGCTGACCCGGGTGGCCGAGAAGAGGAGATGGGAAGATAACCCCGATGGGAGAAGCGAAGAGAGCTGGTAGTCTTCCCCCAACACCCCGTCTTTCGTGAAAGCTACTCCCCATTCTCCCAGGCGCTTTTTTTGTTGTTTCTGTGTTTGTGTGTCTGCGTAGGCCATCTCAACAAAGGTCTTAGGCCTGTTCCGTGGAGTTCCCCGTCTCTTTTCGTCACGTTCCCAGCGACCTCAGACTGCAGCACTGTCATCCCTGGAGGCATGTTGGCCTCTTTGTTCTGTGGGGCCGACTACAATTAAGTGCCGGCTATTTGGGACAGCCTGGCGGTAGTATTGACACGCTAATACTATTTAGTTCTAGCTCTGTGGTTGGATCTTCAACCTTAATGGTAGGAGGAAATTTCTCAAGTAATAACATATGTATCTCTAAAAGCTGGTCAGTTCAGTGCTGAAAATCCTGTCTTTTGACATAAAGCATGCTTGGGTAATCTGGAATTTCATGTTTAATTAGGTGTGGGTTCCATTTTAAATAGATAGCATTGTTAGAATGAATCCATTTTTCATTATAGTGGCACAATTTCTTGTTTTGGGTGGTGCAAATAAACTTCAGTTTAAGATAATCATTCCACTACCACCCCCAAATGTAAACAGCATATTAATATTATAGTTAATAAATTATTTATGAATTGGAGCGAGATATTTGCGTTCAAATCATAGTTCTTTAATCTGTGATTTCTAAATTCCACTTCTAACGCTTGTCTGACTTCCCAAATGACTCCCATTATATACATCAGTCAGAATTTTTATTCTTTTACATACCTCGCTTTTTTTCAGAAATCAATGTACTGCTTGAACTGTAAAAGTTAAGTTTTAATAAAATAATACGTGGAGATTGTTATTTCAACTCAGGCCATTCTCTTGATTATGTCCTACGTATTTCTTCTCATAGTTTGGTATGGAAACCAGGTATTTTTTATCTCAATAAGAAACTCAGAATCCACTTGAGTCTATTGTCTAATACAGAAGAGGTATAATGTAATAAATGTTTTACAAAGTAATAAATGTTAAAACATTGCTTTCATGGTGGGGGAGGGGGATGTGTGATTTGTAAAGTCAGATTTATCCATTTATCAAGTTGGCATATTCTTTGTATATAGTAAAGACTTAAAGGGAGGGATTCATACTTCCCATTTTGTTCTCATCTCCAGAACCGTGAACAACCTTTTTTGCCTCAAGGACACTTACGGTTACAGAAGGAAAAAAAAATGTTTTAAGGTTTTTTTAATATTTATGTGTGCTAAATCAGAAAATAACTTTAGTGAGCAATATGGAAATACTATATTCCTATTAATGTTTTTACAACTTAATTGTTCACCTTTATTGACTAGAAAACTGATAAAATTAACACTGCATTGTAGTCACTGTTAATAACAAGGTATATTGAAAAGGTGGTATCAAGGAGGCAATTTTCTTACCTTCCAGTAATTAGATCTGTGGCAGATATGCCAGATGGCCAAGGTTGATCTTTAGTGTTCTAGATTATTGTGGCCAGTCTGGGAATTGATTTTGTAGTCTGCAATTCTGGTCATATTTTCCCCTTTCCTTCCTGATGCTTCTGTCTCTATTCCTGAATTGTTCAATTTTAGAGTAATTTGATAGCAATTGAAGGGGACTTTGCCTTGTAATATACAAATGTGTTTTTTTCCCACAGTCTTAACAGTCAACATGCTTATTTACTTAGAGGTTTTGACAAATTTAAAATTTGTTCAAATTTTCAAAACTATTCAAGTCATTAAATTGGAAGTTAAACCACAATTAAATCTTAATGAGTCCTTCAGACTTAATTTTTGTGAAGTTTTTTTCTGATTTATAAAAGCGCTGTAGAAAATTTCTGAACTATGAAAAAAGCACAAAAAAAATACATGTAATACTGTTGTGTAGAGATTGGAGCATTAATTTTTTTATTTTATTTTGAGGTGGGTTTGTTTGTTTCTTTTTGCCAAGTGGCCTAGAATTAGATTGATCATAATCCTTGGTTCATGTATGCCTGGTCTTTGATTAGTGACTGTTACGCAGTCAGGTATCTGAATCTCCCACCTAATCCTGTAACTACATTACCAGCAAAATTTATGCCTACTTCAGTGCTTTTCTCCACCCCAATCTCAACAATGGTGTTAATGACTAGAATTGATTTTTTGAATTACTGGATCTTATATACAATAGCTATCATTTTTTTGCCCAAGATAATTTAATGTAGTTAAGAAGAAAGAGCCAGTGATTACTGCCTGCCTATTTGTGAGCCTCAGCTAGATTTTTATTTTTTAGTACAATGACTTGTTTTTGCAGAAATGATTCATAGTCACTATGAATAGTCAAGCATAGCAGAGTACAAAGTTAAAATGTCACACACAAAAAAATGCCACCACCAATAACATTCCTTTTCTCTCAATGCATATATACACACGGATGAATGGACAAAAATATTTTTTTTTAGGAATGGTAGCATGCTAAATTAAAGCATTAAATCGAATTTTTCCTGAATTTAACAAAAGAAAAAATAAAAGTAAAGGAGTTGCTGAATGTTAAATAAACATTTCTTCATCAGGAGAATTTCCTAAAAAGATTCCTCTGAGATGTTTCTATAGCAGTGGTTTTCAACTGGGCATAGTTTTGACCCCAAGATGCATTTGGCAATGTTTGTAGACATTTTTTTTGTGTCCAATTTTGGGGTAAGAGGTGCATCTAGTGAGTAAAGGCCAGAGAAACTGCTAAACATTTTACACTACACAGGACCCCCCTCCCCACCCCCACAGAGAATTTTTTTGGCCCAAAGTGTCAATAGTGCCAGGCTTGAGAAATTCTACTTTATCCTCTTTGGTTGGCCAGAGTAAAAAATGGAATGAAACCTGAGAGTTTTAACTGCTCTTTAAAAAAGCATGTAATGAATTCTGTTTTTACCTCTACCTTCTGCCTCACTTATGGAGGCTACCTGATGTCACCATTTCCTGATCTGTTTGAGAATTCTGCTCTACAAATTTTACTGCTTAACATTTTCCTTTGATGGCTTATAATTGGGTGCCTGATTTCAGCTCAGGTCATGATCACGGCTTGTGAGTTCAAGCTCTTCATCGGGCTCTGTGCTGACAGCTCAGAGCTTGGAGCCTGTTTTGGATTCTCTGTCCCTCTCTCGTTCTGCCCCTCCTTCGCTCATGCTCTCTCTCAAAAATAAATAAAACATTAAAAACAAAATTTTTAAAAGCCCTTTATTTTTTGAATTGTATTGGTATTTCTAAAGGGAGCATGGGTAAATTCACCTTTAATCTGCCATCTTTAACCAGAATCTTTTTGTATTATATTTTACATATGACCATTATGTATTATAACTATAGTTCTCCTAGTTATTTAGTCTTAGAACTAAACAAGTCATTCTTAAAGTGTATTCCCTGGACCCTGTAGCATCAGCACACCTGGGAATTTATTGGAAACACTGACTAGGGCCCAGCATTCTATGTTAATAAACCGTCCAGGTGATTCTGAAGTCTGCTACCTTTTGAGAACCACTGCTCTACACTTAAGTGATTTCAAAGCTCAAATATTTCTTTTTAACCATGGCTTTTCCCAAAATTTTTTTTAATGATATGTCATCTAATTGACTAAATTTTATCATTTGCTAGAGTTTGGAAGAATTCATGGATGCTGAAATCCCTGAATTCTTTCATATGCAAAAATATCCTATCTGAGAGGCATTGTTTACTAGTATAATAGTATACCCATTACACCCATTTCCTTCAGAACTTAATAGTGTTTTTTGTGAATTCTGTTTTATCTTACAACCTCCTGGTATCCACTGCCTCCCAATACATCTCACATGTTCTATTGACTTTTTTCCTTTGCATGGATATTTGAACAGTTTTTACTTGTCTTTGAAATTGGTCAAGTATGTCTGACTTTAAATCTTTTATCACTTTTTTTCTTCTGGTAAATATGTTCTTTTTTATTATTTATTTTTTAATTTACATCCAAGTTAGTATATAGTACAACAAACTTAATGCCCCTTACCCATTTAGCCCATCCCCCTTCCCACAACCCTTCCAACAACCCTCTGTTTGTTCTCTATATTTAAGAGTCTCTTATGTTTTGTCCCCCTCCCTGTGTTTATATTATTTTTGCTTCCCTTCCCTTGTATTCATCTGTTTTGTATTTTAAAGTCCTCATAGGAGTGAAGTCATATTATTTTTGTCTTTCTCTGACTAATTTCGCTTAGCATAATACCCTCCAGTTCCATCCACGTAGTTGCAAATGCAAGATTTCTTTTTGATTGCCAAGTAATACTCCATTGTGGGTGTGTATGTATGTATGTGTATATAGACACATGTGTATACACATACATACATACATACACACATCTTTATCCATTCATCTGTCAATGGACATTTGGTCTCTTTCCATACTTTGGCTATTGTTGATAGTGCTGCTATAAATATTGGGGTGCATGAGCCCCTTCGAAACAGCTCTCCTGTATCCTTTGGATGAATACCTAGTAGTGCAATTTTGGGGTCGTAGGGTAGTTCTATTTTTAATTTTTTGAGGAATCTCCATACTGTTTTCTAGAGTGGCTGCACCAGTTTGCATTCCCACCAGCAGTGCAAAAGATGTCCTCTTCGCAATGTCACCAATATCTGTTGTTGCCTGAGTTGTTAATGTTAGCCATTGTGACAGGTGTGAAAATACCTACTCATTTCTTTTGGGGAAGTTTTTCTCGTATTCTATCCTTGAACGTCTTATTTAGAGGATTCTGTATTTTAAGGATACTAGTTACCTTTATGTTATATTGGTTTTGTTTTCCTTCTACATTATTTTTTTTCTGTCATTTTTTTAGTTGATACAATTTACATGAAATTCACACTTTGTAATATACAGGTCTGTGATTTTTGAGAAGTCCTATACTTATGTAACAACTACAGAACAGTTACTACCTTAAAAAATTCTATCATCCCCATTCTTGGAAACCCGTTTTGTTTTGTGTTTTGTTTTGTTTTGTTTTGTTTTGTTTTGTTTTGTTTTGTTTTGTTTTGTTTTGTTTTGTTTTGTTTTGTTTGTATCCAGAGTTCTTTCCAGAAAGGCATATGAATAGGATATACAGCATAGGGTGTTTTGAGTCTGGCTTTTTTTACTGAGTATAATTCATTTGAGACTTATTCATGGTGGTGTATTATTGGTTCCTTTTTAATTTTGCATACTATTCCATTGCTTGGATGTACCACAACTTAACCTGTCCATGTACCAGTTGAAGGGCATTTCCAGATTTTGGTGATAAAGTAGCTGTAAGCATTTTCATAAAGGTACCATTAAGGTTTTTTGTGTGACTCTTAAGTTCTTTTTGCTTAGGTAAAATATCTAGCAATGAAATCGCTGAACAACATGGTAAGCATACATTTGACTTAATAAGAAACCACCAAACTGGTTTCTAAGGTAACTCTACCAATTTTCGTTCCCGTTAACAAAAAGTTGTCAGTACTTGGTATTATGAGTTTTTTGATTTTGGCCATTGTAATGTGTGTGTAGTGGTATCTCATTATGGTTTTAGTTTGTATTTCCTTAGGGGACCTATAGTTTACATCATGGTTTACTCTTGGTGTTGGACATTCTGTGAGTTTGGGCAAATGTATAATGACACGTATTTACCATTAATGTAGCACGTAGAGTATTTTTATTGCCCTAAAAATCCTTCGTGTTTTGCCTATTCATCCCTCCACCCACTCCAACCACTGTTCTTACTGTCTCCATAGTTTTCCTTTTCCAGAGTATTGTACAGTTGAAATCATACAAAATGTAGTCTTTTTACGTTGTTTTCTTTCACTTAGTAATACCTATTTAAGTTTTCTCCTTGTCTTTTTATGGCTTAACTCCTTTTCAGCACTGAATAATATGCCATTATTTAGATTGTACCACAGTACCTACTGAAGGACATACTGGTTAGTTCCAAGTTTGGGCAGTTATGAATAAAGTTACTATAAACATTCATGTGCAGGTTTTTGTGTGGACATGAGTTTTTCTTGGTATTTAACTGGATTGTATGGTAAGCATATGTTTCGTTTTATAATCTGTCAAACTGTCTCCAAAGTGGTTGTACCATTTTGCATTCCTACCAGCAATGTATGAGAGTAACTATTGATCCATATCCTCATCAGCATTTGGTGTTATCTGTGTTCTGGATTTGGCCTTCCTAGTAGATAGGTAGTAGTATCTTGTTGTAATATGCATTTACCATATGCATACGAAATGTGATGTGGAACACCTTTGCATATGCTGATTTTCCATTTGTATTATCTGATTTGGTGAGGTGTCTGTTGACCCATTTGTTTTCTTATTGTTGCATTTTAAGAGTTCTTTGTATGTTTTGGATAATACTCCTTTAAGATCAGGTATGTCTTTTGCAAAGTTTCACACAGTTGGCCTGTTTTTTCATTCTCTTGACACTGACTTTTGCAGAGCAGAATTAAAAAAATTTTTTTTTTAATGTTTTATTTTTGAGAGTAAGCACGAGCGGGCTTGGGGCAGAGAGAGAGGGAGACAGGATCCAAAATGAGCTCAGTGCTGACAGCAGAGAGCCCGATGGCTGGACTTGAACTCAAGAACCTTAAAATCATGATCTGAGCTGAAGTCAGATACTTAACTGAGCCAGCCAGGCGTACCTACTGAGTAGAATTGTTTGAATTTAGTGAAGACCAGCTTAACAGTTTTGTTTTTTTTTTTTTCTGTGAATCATGCCTTTGGTGTTATCTGAAAAAGTCATCACCACACCCACGGTCATTTGGATTTTTTCCTATATTATAGGAGTTTTATAGTTTTATGGTTTGTATTTAGATTTAAGACCCATTTTGAGTTAATTTTGGGGAATGATGTGAGATGTGTGTCTAGACTGATAGATTGATTTTTTTTTTTTTTTTTTTGCATGTGGATGCCCAGTTGTTACAGCACAGTTTGTTGAAAAGATGATTTTGCTTCATTGAATAGCCTTTGCACCTTTGTCAAAGATTAGTTGATTTTATTTATATGAGGCTATTTATGTGCTTGCTAGTCTGTACCTTTGATTGTCCCTTTTTTTGACAATACTATACTGGCTTGATTACTACTGTCACTTTATAATAAGTTTGAAGTTTGGTGGTTTCAGTCCTTCACCTTTGTTCTTCTTCTTCAGTGTCTTGTTGGGTAGTCTGGGTCTTGTGTTTCTATGAACTTAGAGTCAGTTTGTCAGTATCTACATAACTTGCTGGGTGTTTGATTGGAATTGCATTGAATCTATAGATCAAGTTTGAGGAATTGATATCCTGACAATGTTGAGTCTTCCTAATCCATGAACATGGAATGTCTGTTCATTTATTTAGTTCTTTTATTTTGCTTATCAGAATTTTGTGTTTTTTTTCTATTGATCCTGTATGTAGTGTGTTAGATTTATACCTAAGTATTTTGGCAGTTTTAATTTGGGGGATGCTAATGTAAATGGTAACGTATTTTTAATTTCAGGTTTCACTTTTTCATTGGGGGATATATAGGGAAGTGATTGACTTTAGTATACAAACCTTGTATCCTTCAACCCTGCTATAATTGTTTATTAGTTCTAAGATTTTTGTGGGGGGTTTTTTGGTCAATTCTTTTGAATTTTCTACATAGATGATAATGTCATCTGTGAAGAAAGCTAATTTTATTTCTTCCTTCCCAGTGTGTTTACCTTTTATTTCCTTTTTTTTTTTTTTTTTTTTGGTGTTAATTGCATTAGCTAGAACTTCCAGTAGTGTTGAAATGGAATGGTAAGAGGAAACATCCTTGGTTTGTACCTGATATTAATGGGAAGGTTTCAATTTTCTTACCATTAAATATGATAACTATAGGTGTTTTGTTGATTTTATTTATCAAGTTGGGGGGAGTTCCCCTCTATTCCTACTTTATTGAGAAATTTTATCATGAATGAGTGTTGGATTTTGTGAAATGGATTTTCTGCATCTGTTGTGACCCATCTTTTTTAGCCAGTTGATGTGATGGATTACATTAATTGATTTTTGAATGTTGAACCATTCTTGCATACCTGGGATAAATCCCACTTGGTTGTGATCATACATTGTTGGATTTGATACACATGTGTGTTGTTGAAGATCTGTGTTCATTGAGAGATGCTGATATAGTTTTTATTTTTTATAATATCTTTGTCTGGTTTTGTTGTTAGAGTGATGCTGGTCTCATATAATGAGTTAGGCAGTGTTCCTCTGCCTGTCCTCTGAAAGAGATTTCAGAGAACTGGTGTTTTTTTGTTTTGTTTTGTTTTGTTTTGTTTTTCTTTTAAGTGTTTGGTAGAGGTCTCCAGTGAATCTGGGTCCAGTGCTTTCTGTTTTGGAAGGTTATCAGTTGTTTTTGGTTTTTTTGTTGTTTTTTTGTTTCTTTGTGTTGTTTTTTTTGTTTGTGTTTTTTTGTTTTTTTAAGTTTTTTTTTTTAGAGTGAGTGGGGGAGGGGCAGAGAGACAGAGGGAGACAGAGAATACCAAACAGGCTCCACACTGTCAGCACAGAGCCCGATGGGGGGCGGCGGGGGGGGGGGGGGGCTCAAACTCATGAACTGTGAGATCACGACCCAAGCTGAAACCAAGAGTCGGACATTTAACTGACTGAGCCACACAGGCGCCTCAGAAGTTATTAAATTATTGGTTCAGTTTCTTTAACAGGTATTGAATTATGCAGATTGTCTCGTGAATTTTCGCATCTTGTGTCTTTCAAGGAATTGGTTCATTTCATCTAGGTTATCAAATTTGTGGACAATGTAGCTGTTGACTGCATTCTTTTATCCTTTTGATGAATAGGGGATTTAAAGTGATACCCTCTCCTTCATTTTGGATGTTGGTAATCATGTTCTCTTTTTGTTATCCATCAGCATGTATATACACATGAGGTGCATATGTATGCATACATAATTGAATACAGTGTTCTTAAGATTTTTTGATAAACTCTTATCTGTTAGGTCAATTAAGAATAAGATAAAGAGGGGCGCCTGGGTGGCTCAGTCGGTTGAGCGTCCGACTTCAGCTCAGGTCACGATCTCGCGGTCCGTGAGTTTGAGCCCCACGTCGGGCTCTGGGCTGATGGCTTGGAGCCTGGAGCCTGCTTCTGATTCTGTGTCTCCCTCTCTCTCTGCCCCTCCCCCGTTCATGCTCTGTCTCTCTCTGTCTCAAAAATAAATAAACGTAAAAAAAAAAATTAAAAAAAAATAAGATAAAGAGATTTTTATGTTTGATGTTCTTATTTAGACTCTGACTTATATTAATTTCCTTGTCTCTAAAGGACTTCCTTAAACATTTCTTGCAAGGCAGGTCTACAATTTGACAACAAATTCCCTCAATCTTTGAGAAAGTCTTTATTTCTACTTCACCTTTGAAGGATAATTGACAGAGTATAGAACCCTCACTTGGTGGGTTTTTTTTTTCTCAACACTTCAGATATTTCCACTACACTTTTTCTTGTATACATGGTTTCTGAGAAGTGGATATAATCTTCTCTTTGTTCTTCTATAGATAAGTTGTTTTTTTCTTCAGCTTCTTTCAAGATTTTTTTCTTTATATTTTCTTTATCTTTTATTTTTTGAGTTTGGAAGTGATGTGTCTAGGTGTAGGTTTTTAATTTTTGGTTTTTGGATTTTGTTTGTTTTGGTTTTTAGTATATGCTTCTGACATTAAGTTGGGAAAATTGTCATTGTTTTTTCAAATATTTCTTCTGTTTCTTTTTTTTTTTTGCTATTCTCAATATATTACCCCTTTTTAATTGTCCTGCAGTCCTTGGTTATTCTGTTCTGTTTTATTCAATCTCTGCTCTCTTTTCTTTTCAGTTTGAGAGGAGATGTCCTCAAGCTAAGAAATTAAATTTCTCTGTCTTGTCCTAGACTATTAATAAGCTTATCAAAGGCAGTTTTTCTTTGTTACATTTTTTTGATCCCTAGCATTTTTTCTTGGTTCTTAGGTTTCTTATCTCTCAGTTTATATTGCACATGTGTTGTTACATGCTGTTTATTCATCATAACCTTTAACATGTTCAGTCCTAATTATTCTAAATTCCTAGTTTGGTAATTCCAGCATCCCTACCATGTCTGCTTTTGATGTTTCCTCTGACTCCTTAAATTAAGTTTGTTTGTTTTTTACCTTTTGCTGTGCTTTGTAACTTTTTCTTTATAGTGGGACATGCTGTATTGGGTAAAAGGGACTGCTGTAAATAGGCTTTGGTCATGTTGTGGTGAGGTCTTGGGGAAAGAAGAGTGTTCCACAGCCCAAAGTAGAGTGTTCCACAGCCCTATGATTAGGTCATAGCCCTTTAGTGAGCCTGTGTCTGGACTGTGAACTTCTCAAGTGTTTCCTAGGCTTTTTCTTCCTCCTAGGTGGGAGAAGATGGCAAACGAGGGCTGGCGTTGAGTGTTTCCCTCCCATGTTATTTTGGCTCTGATAATACACCCCCACCCCCACCCCAACAGGTTAGGCTCTGGTTAACCAGTTTCTCCTTAGGGCAGGCATTGTTAAGAACATGTGTTCTGGGTATATTTTAAAATGGTTCCTTTTTCCTTCTGCAGGAAGCATGAGGGAATTTCCACAGTAAGTTTCAGCAATTCTTCAGTTACAGTTTAGGTTGCCCTACTTGGGCCTTGGTTCCTAAGTTGGTTTCCACTTGTGATTTTCTACTTTGGTAAGTTGTGGCTCCCTGTATTTGCCTATCTGTTTCCAATCTTGGGGCCAGTGATTTTCTCACCTGTCTTATGGATCCTGGAAGAGTTCTTGATATTTTGCTCTGTTTATCTTTTTAGTGGTGAGGAGAAAGTGGTGCTTCCAAGCTTCTTAAATGGGGAAAAAAGATAATAGAAGTCTTCATTTGCTTTTTATATTTTTGATTTTGAATTGACAAGATGTTAAGAATTTGTAATCATGAAGGATGTTGCTCTCTTCTTTATAATGTCTTTGGATTTAGTGTCAGTAATTCTGGCCCACTAGAAAAGAGTTGTGAAGTGTTTTGCCTCCAGTTTTCTAGAATAGTTTGTGTAGAATTCATGATTTATTCCTTAAATGCTTAATAGAACTCACTGGTGAAACCATCTATGCATGGGAAAGTTTTTAGCTTAAAAATTTGATTGTGTGTGTGTGTATATGCATACATGCATACATATATATGTATGTATATATAAATCTTATTGAATGATTTCTGGCAGTGTGGGTTTTTCAGTTTGTCCACTTTATCTAAGATACTGAATAAAATTGCTCATACTTTTCCCTTATAATTTTTTAATGCTCCTAGGATCTGTATTTGTATCTTCACACATTTCCAGTATTCATGATTTTTGTGTGATTACTTTTGCTCTTTTGTATCTTCATCAGTCTGTTTCTCAGTCATAACAGTCTTATAAAATTGATTCTAGATTTTAGATTTCACTGATTTTCTTGTTCTGCTTTTTACTTCCCTGATTTCTGTCTTTATTAGTTTCTTTTTTTATTTTGGGTTTGTTTATTTTATTGTTTTAGGTAGAAGCTCAGATCACTGATTTGAAATCTTTATTTTTGTCTAATGTCATTTAGTACTGTAAATTTACTCTGAACGTTGCTTTAGAGCATTCCATGAATGTATTGTGTTATTTTCGTTTTATTTAATTTCCTTTTGATATCTTTTGTCTGTGAATTATTTAGAAGTGTGTTATTTAGGGGCCACCTGGGAGGCTCAGTCGGTTAAGTGTCTGATTTCGGCTCAGGTCATGATCTCATGGTTCATGGGTTCAAGCCCCGAGTCGGGTTCTCTGCTGACAGCTTGGAGGTCGGAGCCTGGAGCCTGCTTTGGATTGTATGTCTCCCTCTCGCTTTTCCCCTCCTCTCATCTCAGAAATAAATAAACATTTAAAAGAAATTTTTTAAAAACGTGTCATTTAGTTTCCAGATATTTTTTGTTACTGACTTCTAACTTAGTTACACTGTGGGCCTAGAATACATGTTTGTTGTATGACTTGAAACATTCTATGTTTATTGCAATTTGAGATTTGTTTTATGGCCAAGAATATGGTCTGTTTTGGTTGTGTTCTGTGTACTCGAAAACAATTTGTGCTGTGCCCTGGTTAGATTGAGTATTCCCTAAATGTCATTTAGGCACAGTTAATTGATAATCTTGTACAAGTTTTTATATCCTTATTGATTTTTGTTCTGCTAAATGAGAGAACATAAATGTGAATTTGTTATTCTTTTCAGTTTTACTATTTTTCCGTTCATGTATTTTGAAGTTCTCTTACTAAGTGTAGAACAATAGGATTGTAGGTTTACTCTGTGAACATCCCATTACCATTATGAAGTGTCCCTCATTAACCCTGGTAAGATTCTTTGCTCTGAAATCTGTTGTGTCTGGTACTACTATGGCATGGTATTTATTTATTTTTCTTTTATAAATAACCTGTTTGCATTTTTATATTTAAGTAGGTTTCTTGTAGAAGAGCTAGAGTTAGATCACAGTATTTATCCAGTGTGATAGTCTTTGCCTTTTTAAGTAGGAGTGTTTTTGCCACTTACATTTAGTGTGATTGTGGATTATGTTTGGGCTTAAATAAACCATCTTTCTATTTTGTTTGTCTTGTCTATTATCCCTTTTCTGTAGTTTTTTTTGCCATATTTTGTACTTACTAGCCATCACTTTTAGTATTCTGGTTTTTTTCCATTGGCTTACTAGCCCTACTTCTTTGTCTTGGTTTTTTAGAGGTTACTTTAGGGTTTATAGTGTTTATTTTCAACTTACTACAATCTTCCTTTATTTCCAATTTAAGAACCTTTTAGTGGTATAGTTCAATGTCTCCTCTTGCATACTGCTTGTAATCCTCATACATTTGACTTCCACCTTTGTTATATACCCCACAATACATTGCTAATATTTGTTTTAAAAGGATAATTATGCTTTAAAGTAATTTTTTTATATAAGAAAGATACATTTGCCATTTTCATTGTTCTTCATTCCTTTTGTTGTATAGATTTTTTTTTTTTTTTTGGTATCTATATAGATAAGCTGTCTAGTATAATTTTCCTTCTGCTTGGAGGAGTTCCTTCAACATTTCTAGTAGTTTAGGTCTGCTAATTTTGGATTCTTTTGTCTTTGTCTGAAAGTGGTTTTATTTTACATTAATTTTTGAAAGAGACTTTTAGGGAGTATAAAATTTTATCACTCAGGGTTTTTTAAAGTACTTTTGCACAATTCTTTTTACTAGAATTGAGATCTTTGTTTCTATATAATATGGCTTAATTTTTCTGCCTGCTTTTTAAAGATTTTTTTGTTTATGGTTTGAACAGTTTGATTATGATATGAGTTAGTGTGGTTTCCATCGTGTTTATTTTCCTATAATTTTTTTTTTATTTGAGAGAGAGCACATGTGAGTGGGGAGGGGCAGAAAGAGAGGGAGAAAAATCCAAGCAGGCTCCACGCTGTCTGCAAATAGCCCCATGTGGGGCTTGATCCCACAGACTATGAAGTCATGACATGAGCCGAATAAAGAACCACCCAAAGCACCCCTATTTTTCTAGAATTTCATTAAGCTTCTTGGATCTGTGCATTTATAATCTTGATTCAATTTGGGAGCATTTTGACAATTATTTCAGAAGTTTCACTTCTCCTTCAAAAACTCTAATTTCACTTACATTAGACTGCCTGAAGCTATCTTACAATGCTCTGTTCATTTTTATCCTAGTGTTTTTGTCTCATTTCTTCTGTGTCTTCAGATTTGTTCATCTTTTTTGCAGTGTCTTAGTATTTTTTGGTTTGGTTACTTTATTTTTCATTTCTACAAGTTTGGTATAGATCTTTTAAATTATCTTTCCTGTCTCTTCTTAACATGCTGATGTTTTTTTCACTCTTGAGCATATGAAATATAATTAAAATAATATTTTTATGCTGTTATTTATAATTCAGCCATCTTTGTTATTTCCAGGTTGATTTTGATTGTTTTTTCTCATTAAAGACTATTTTCCTGCTTTCTTGCATAGCTATCAACTTTTTATTAGATGTCAGACATTGTAAATTTTACCTTGATGGAGGTGGACATACTTGTATTCTAAAACGAAAATATTTTTGGGTTTTGTTCTTGGACATAGTTGAGTTACTTGAAAATTTTTCTTAATGTTTTCTTCATACTTTATTAAGTGAGACTGGAGCAGCTTTTAGTCTTATGGCTGATTTTTTTGTTTTGTTTTGTTTTGTTTTCTCCCTTCTAAGTAAAAGCCTGTATAACTTAGTGTCTTCTGCGTTACAAGGTTTTCCACTGTGGCTAGTGGGAATACCAACTCTTCTCCTTTAGTAATTTATTCAAATGAATGCACTGATCAGTACTCTACTACAGATTCAAGTTGAAGCCTCTACAGATTTCAAGAGCTCACTCTGTAGCTTTCTTCTCTTCATGATTCTGCTCTATAAACTCAACTTCAACTCTGTTCCTGCTCCCAACTCAGTCTTCTCAGTTCAGGTGGACTGCTAGCCTCTGCTTGGATTCCCCTCCCTTCACTAGAAGCTCTCCCAGGCAGAAAGATAGGTTAATCATGGAGCTCACCTTGTTTCCTGTCAGGAATTACTGTCCTGCATTGCCTATTGTTCATTGTCTGAAAACCATTGTTTTAATTTTTTCCATTAAGGCAGTAGGGTAAAGTCTAGTCACTGTTGACTCCATTTTTATCTAAGTTTATAGTAGTTAACTCAAGCTTTTTTCTGTTAGTAATTTAATTTTCAGGTGTGTCTGTTTTGTTCCTTGACAGTTAATTATTCTTTAAGTTTTATTTTCTCTTATTTCTTTGCTTAACTCTGCAAGCTCCTTTTTATCTTATTTTGTTCTTTTCTCGTTTCATTTTTGAGTTCTTTTCATTTGCTTTTTATTCTTTTATTGTTCAGGTGAAGCACTTGTACAGAATTTCTTTTTCTTACTGAGTTTTGTTTCAGACTGAATTCTTAAAATGTCTTCTCACCACCACCCCCTTTTTCCCTTCCCCCTGAGGGATGTGCTTATTTATTTATTTTTATTTTTTGTTAGAGTATGTTTGCATAGTTAACGATGATTTTTACTTGTCTTACTTAAGCTTACTATAAATGGCTTTGTTCCTACCTTATATTGGTTGCTCTAGTGTGTCTTGATTTCTACCATACTCCCTTCCCATGGTTTCTGAGACTTTTCCCCTAGAGCTGTGGCTGTCAGTCTGGAATATCATAGTCTGTCCAACTTCCTGAAGCCTGACAGTATGGTGGAGCTAGCCTAGGTTATGGTGAGTGAGTTCTTATGAGCATACTTACACTTTCCTCTTCTGAAATACTGGTAAATACCCTTACCAATGTTCCTCTGGGGTATACAACTAGTTTAGGTGGAGTTCCACTGGAGACAGTTAGCCTGAGTTTTCATTGTTTTCACTATCACCACTTCCTTTCCAGAAGAGGGAAAAAGATAAGGATGCCAGTTCACTTCTTTTTCTCTTCTGGGGTATTTGAGAGGTCTCAGGATTTTGTGAATTCACCAATACATCTGTGGGCTAAAAGATGGGAGCCAGAGATGGGCGTGTAATCATGAATATTTTGTTTTTGTTAAATTCTTTTCTGCTGATTTTTTCCCCTTGTTTTTTTAACTCATTTATTTTGATTGATTTGGAGGTCAAACACTTAAAAAATTTTTTTAAGTTTGTTTGTTTATTTATTTATTTTGAGAGTGAGAGAGAGCCTGTAAACAGGGGAGGGGCAGGAAGGAGGGAGAGAGTTGAGAACCCAAGCAGGCCCTGCACTGACCGCATGGAGCCCAGTGCGGTGCTCTAACTCACTAACTGATATCATGATCTGAGCCAAAATCAAGAGTTGGACACTTAACCAACTGAGCCATCCAGGCTCCCGAGGTCAAGCACTTTTATGTTTTGACTTGGGTCTAACTTTACACAGAAATGACTGAGTTTTATAGTTCATGGATAATTATGTGACCCAAATCCTTTTGTTCTTTCTTTGGTAATCACTTTAACTTCAGTCTTTTTCTCTTTTGAGTGGATGGAACATAAATTTTCACCGTATCATTTTAAACTGTACTGATTTTTAATATTCTTTTTCCCAGATACCGTGTTTATGTGGCAGTGCCCCTTGTTTGCTGTGTCGATGCTGTCCTAGTGGAAACAACTCTACTGTAACTAGATTGATCTATGCACTTTTCTTGCTTGTTGGAGTGTGTGTAGCTTGTGTAATGTTGATACCAGGAATGGAAGAACAACTGAACAAGGTTAGTTTTTTTGTTTGTTTAAGTGATTAACTGAACCTATAGTATGTGTATGTGTAAACTGATTTTCATGTTCAAAACAGAATAATGTACAAAGTAAGATAATGTGTAATTCCCAATTTTAGCAATCTTCATAGTCTTTTAGGAAAGACAGACAATACAAGACAGATTAAGGTCTGTGATGGTGGTATAGAAAATGTGCTGTGGTAATAAGGAGAAATAAGTAATTATAACCAGTTAAATGTCAGAACTCAGTGGGTGTCATGGAAAAAGGGACATTCTAAGAATGAGTAGAACTTCTCTATGCAGAGACTGAAAAATAGGAAGCAGAATGGGGATAAAGAGCGTGTCGCGCAGAATATGTATGCTTTAGGCAGATTGATAATTAGAAGTTAGGCAGTTAAATGTGGAGGCTTTTTTAATGGTATAATCAAGAACTATATAGAGAGCCAGTGACAGTTTTTCTGAATACAGAATTAACTGAATTGGGATTTAAATACTGGCAGGGGTAGAATCATACATAATATTCAGGTTCTGATTCTGGACAACTAGGAGGAAACTGTTATTGTTAACCTAGGAAAAAAAATAAAGTGTACTTAAAAATTTTTTTTCAGGAACTCAGGTTGTGAAAGGAGATGAGGAAAATACAATTATTTAATTTGTAAAACACTGACTTGTTACTGTACTACATACGTGAGTGAGAGTGTGTGTTTGTGTATCCTGTGGGAAGTAGAAAACATTGTGTGTAACAAAAAAGAAATAGCTAGAGGTGTTTTGGGAATAGAGATGAAAGATAAAACCATGGTAGCATATGCTGAAGACCATTCAAAGGGAGCAGACTAACTTTGACAAAAGCTCTTAGTGAAAGGGGTTGGTTAGCGAAAAGGGAACCTCAGAAGGAACAATGAAAAAAGGTGAACCAAGTGTACGCCCTGTTGTATAGGCCTGAGGAGGAAAGTATTTGACACCCAGTCCATGATTAGTGTCTTGAAAAAGCAATTTCTTCAGAGTGCTGGGATCAGAGTAGTGAGAGGAGAATTGTAAAGCTGTGAGGAAATGTGCCTAATAGGTATAAACTGCTGATTCGAGGAGTTTTCTAATAAAGGTGGCAGTCTCAGAGGTCAGCTGAGTTAAGGAAAGGATTTTTAGGATGAGAATTATTCATGTGTATTTTGAGATGAGTCAGCGATAAGAGATCTAATCTGTATGAGAGAGAGATAAGGTGATCCAGAGAAGGTTTAGAGGTTAGCTTTCCACCAAGACAAGATGAGTGACCATGCAGAATTTGAGGTTGAGAGAGAGTATGGCAGATGACCTCCATTTTAAAGCATAGTGTCTACTTGAGGTTGGCATTTGGGTAAGGAAAGATGGTGAAAATTTGGGAAATGAAATTATTATGCTTATGAAAGTAACTAGCATTGTACATGGTAGATGTGGATGACCAGTTAGTGTTACTCAAGTCCTGGGTATAAGCAAAAGACGTATCTGTATGATTTTTGTCATAGATCCAGTTGACTGTGATTATAAATAGTTTAGTTGGTGGATGTTAATACTTAATACCAGATATTTTTCCTTCTCTGCTTTATGAAGGTCATCAAAGATTTGCATTTTCTGGAGTGCTTTGTGATATGTAGGGCCATGTCTCTAGTACTGATCAGTGAGTGGTGAGTAGAAGAAACACACCTTGGCCTCTACTTACTGATTTCCTTTTTTTTTTTTTTTTTCTTGTAAACATGTACCTCATTTGAAATGGTGGCTTCTTCAACATCTGGGCTCCTGAAGTGACTACCATGACCATTTATGTACATGAGCAAGAACTATAACTTTGCTGTCTTAAGCCAGTGATATTTGGGGGTTGTTACTGAACCTTCTTAACCTAATATAGGTGGTTGAATTCATTTAATTATGGGAATTTGCCAGGTGGTGCCCTGTATAAGGGAATGGGATAATTAGCCTAGTTGAGTACATGTTGCAAATGACTGTTGGTAAGTATATATTGCCATAAGGCTCAAACTGGGTTAGCAAGGTGAGATTTAAGTGGCACCAAGAAAGGGCTTACAGATTGTGTAGAGACTAGCAAAAGGAAGTAGTGCTTCCATTAGCTTAAATATTTTTAAGTTCTTGGTTTTAAAGGCACAAATTAACAGTTATATTTTGGCATATTGGTTTGCTTTAACATTTTCTAGAGGGAATAATTCATTCTCATACATATGAATAGTACATGTAGTTCTGAGAACTCCCATTAATTTCACTTAAGATTTTTTTTGTATTCTGATTCCAGTGTGACTTTGAAATGGCCATTAGTCTTTCACAATTCTAAGTTACAAAGTAAAATCAGTGCCAGCTATTATACTGTTAATGCAAATCCATTTGTTATCAGAAATAATACTTGTAGAATAAGACACCAAAACTCAAAATGTATTTAGGTCTCATTGGCTTTGAGAAGCTATCAATGTTCTCTTCAGTATTTAGGAACTAACTTCGTTACTCTGTAATTGCCTTCAGCTTTCATTGATTGTATTCTTCTCTTACTGGTGTAATTCAGTATATCACAGGAGAATGCAAGATTTTTTTGTTTGTTTTTAACATTTATTTATTTTTGAGAGAGAGAACGAGTGAATAGGGAAGAGGTGGAGAAAGAAGGAGACACAGAATCCGAAGCAGGCTCCAGGCTCCAAGCTGTCAGCACAGAGCCTGACACAGGACTCGAACCCACAGACGGCGAGATCATGACCTGAGCTGAAGTCAGACGCTTAACCGACTGAGCCACCCAGGCGCCCCTGGGGGAATGCAAGTTTTAGAAAATTTAGAATAAGTCTGCAAGTCAGAATAAGCATCCAATGTAGGATTGGCATTCATAGTTTATCTTGGGCTTATATAAAGTAAAAATGGTTAAATGTCTACTTTTCCATTTTCCAGATTTTAAATTTTCCAGATTTAACCTTGATTACATATTCAGCATAAACTGTCAAGCAAACTTCAGTTTTTTTAACCTTAAACTATTTGATTACATAGAGTTTTCATTTTTACTTAAAATTCTAGATCATAAACTCTTGTTTTTCTAGATTCCTGGATTTTGTGAAAATGAGAAAGGCATTGTTCCTTGTAATATTCTGGTTGGCTATAAAGCTGTGTACCGTCTGTGCTTTGGTTTGGCTATGTTCTATCTTCTCCTCTCTCTGCTAATGATCAAAGTGAAGAGCAGCAGTGATCCTAGAGCTGCAGTGCATAATGGGTACGTTTTTCAATAATAATATGAAAATCTGTGCAGTCTCAGTACTTTTGAATCTGTCTAAAGAAACTGTAAAATAAATTACACAATTTGCAGAATTATTTTGTTATTCATGAATGACCAGGTAAGAATATCTTCTGGTCTCTACTAGAGAATGTCAGACTTTAGAAATACTAATATTAGATAGTAGCCTTGGATTGTTTATTGGTATAATCTTTGATGCAGGTTGCTTTATAGTTTCATTATAAAAAGAGGATCTATATTAATAAGGAGGATCTTATTAATAAGGAGGAACTTACTCCTACTTCTGCTTTAACCTTTTGGTAGACCAGTCTTATTACGTGAAACTGAACTTAGTTCCCTAGACCTACAGTGCAACCAAAATGAAAAACTTTAATCCTAAATAGGGTGATTGATTGTTTAAATGTTTGGTTATACTAGACCATCCAGAAAGGAACTTCAGGATCCCTTTTATTAATCTCCCTTAATGTAGAGCATCGCTTCTGGTACTTAATTTGAATGTTTTTAATTTTATCTGTCCTTTTCTCTCCATAAGTTAAGAAAAAAAAAACTTTGAGTATCTGTTGTTCTTTATTAACATATGCTACCAAAAACAGGAAGGATGAGCAAGTGTAATATAAATATTAATGAAAAAATGTGCTGTGACAGGTTGAATTATTTTGTTTATTTTGTCCTTGTAGTTATTGGTATTTATTAGCACTCCTACCACTATATTTATTTAATGTGTTTTTAAACACTTCTCAAAATGTATCTCAGAATGGCTGTGACAACCATTCCCTGAGATAATACTCTTGTCAAAGTAGCATGCACATAGCACTCTTAGAATCATCTTTGTTACACGTGTTTCTTTTTTAGATAAAGTTGACATATAACATTGTATAGGTTTAGCCTAGACAAAGTGTCGATTTCATACATTTGTATATTGCATTATGATTACCTTTGTAGGGTTAGCCAGGACTTCAGTCATGTCACAGTTATTATTTCTTTTGATGAGAACAGTTAGCAACATTGAAGTCTGTAATGCAGTATTGCTACTTATAGTCACTATGCTGTGCATTCCATCTCCAGGACTTATTTGGTGTTTGCAGGTTTGTTCCCCTTCATGGTCTCTCCCAATGCCCACCCACACACATACACCCCATACCCTGGTAACCACCATTCTGTTCTGTTTTTTACAAGTTCGGTTTTTTTCAGATTCCACATACGAGTAAGTGATACCATACAGTATTTGTCTTTCCTTGTCTGGCTTATCTCACTTAGCATAATGCCTTCAAGCTTCATATATGTTGTTGCAGATGATGGGATTTGCTTTTTTTTCTCAGGGCTATATAATATTCCATTGTACATCTATACCACTGTTTCTTCATTCATTGACAAGCACTTAAGTTGTTTTCATATCTTGCCTATTGTGAATAAAGCTGCAGTAGTAAACATGGGAGTGCAGGTATCTTTTTGGTATCCTGTTTTTACGTCCTTTGGATGTATAACTAGAAGGGAATTGCTGGATCTTATGGTAGTTTCTATTTTTAATTTTTTGAGGAAACTTTATGCTCCTGTTCATAGTGGCTGAACTAGTTTACATTCCCACCAACAGTGCTCAAGGTTCCCTTTCACCACATCGTTCTCGACACT
Organism: Felis catus; assembly: GCF_018350175.1. NCBI lineage: Eukaryota > Metazoa > Chordata > Mammalia > Carnivora > Felidae > Felis > Felis catus. The sequence continues at coordinate 109,965,957 of NC_058372.1, read as the reverse complement.
TATTTCTTGTCTTGAAGATGATACTCCTTTCATCCTAACAGGTGTGAGGTGCTATCTCATAATGGTTTTGATTACATTTCCCAGATGATTAGTGATACTGAGCACCTTCTCATACACCTGTTAGCCATTTGTCGTCTTTGGAAAATCTGAGTTCCTCTGCCCATTTTTTAATTGGGTTGTTTCTCGTTATTGAGTTGTGTGAGTTTTTTTTATATATGTTGGATGCTAACTCCTTATCCAGTATATGGTTTGCACATATATTCTGTTTTGTAGGTTGCCTTTTTGTTGATTGTTTTTTTGCTGTGCAGAGGAAGATTTTTAGTTTGTAGTCTCACTTGTTTGATTTTACTTTTGTTGCTTATGCTTCTTGTATCTTTTCATCTAAAAACTCATTGCCAAGACCAGTGTTAAGGGGTTTCTTCCCTATTTTAATCTTCCTAGTATCAGAATCTTCCTAGTATGTTCTACAATGTCAAGTCTTAATATTTCATTCTTTTTTTTTTTATGTTTATTTTTGAGAGAGAGACAGAGTGTGAGCAGGGCAGGTACAGAGAGGGAGAAAGAATCTGAAGGAGGCTCCAGGCTCTGAGCTGTCAGCACAGAGCCCCGTGCAGAGCTCAAACTCACGGATCACGAGATCATGACCTGAGCTGAAGTCGGACACTTAACTGACTGAGCCACCCAGGCACTCCAATATTTCATTCTTTAATCCATTTCTAGTTTAATTTTTGTGAGTTGTGTAAGATAGAGGTCCAGGTTCATTTTTCTGCATGTGATTATACCGTTTTCCCATAAAAGAGACTGTCCTTTCTCCATTGATTTTGACGTCTTCATCAAATAGTAGTTGATCACACGTGCAAGGATTTATTTCTAGGCTCTCTGTTATATTCCATTGGCCTATGTGTCTTTTTATGCCAGTAACATACTATTTTGAATACTGTAGCTTTGTGGTACAGTTTAAAATCTGTACCTGTGATATTTCTAACTTTGTTTCACATGATTATTCTGGCCATTTTGGGGTCTTTTTGTGATATTTGTACAAAATTTAGGATTTTTTTTTTCCTATTTCTGAGAAAAATGCCATTGGAACTTTCATAAGGATTGTACTGAATCCATAGATGGCCTTGAGTAGTGCAAACATTTTAACAATGTTCTTCAGATCCATAAACATGAATATCTTTCTCTTTCATTGTGTCTTCAGTTTCTTTCATCAAAGTCTTGTAGTTTTCGTTGCATAGATCTTATACTTCTTTGGCTAGATTTATTCCTAAGCATTTTATTATTTTTGATGCCATTACGAATAGGATAGTTTTCTTTACTTTTCAGGTATTTTGTTGTTAATGTATCAAAATGTAACTGATTTCTGTGTGTTGATTTTGTATTCTGCAACTTTACTGAATTTGTTGACTCATTCCAACAGGGTTTTTGGTTGAGTGTTTAGGATTTTCTATATATAAGATCATACCATCTGCAAATAAAGACAATTTTATTTTTTCCTTCCCAGTTTGGCTGCTTTTTATTTCTTTGTTTTACCTAATTGCTCTAGGTAGAATTCCTAGTACTATGTTGAATAAGAGTGGTGAGAGCACCCTTGTCTTGTTGCTAAATGTAGAGGAAAGGTTTTATTGGTTGAGTATGATGTTATCTGTGGATCTGTTGTTTATGACCTTTATTTGTTGAGGTATGTTTCTTTATAGCCCAATTTGTTGAGGGTTTTCAGCTTGAAAGGATGTTTTTCATATTTTGTGAAATGCTTTTCTGCATCTACTGAGATTGTCATATGATTTTTATTTTTCATTCAGTTATCACGTTTGTTAGTTTGCATATATTGAACCATCCTTGCATCCCAAGGATAAATTCCATTTGCTCATGGTGCTACAGACCTTCTAATGTATGGTCGGATTTGGTTTGTTAACATTTTGTTGAGAATTTTTGCATCTGTATTCATCAGGGAAGTTAGCCCATAGTTTTCTTGTAGTGTTCTTTCCTAGCTTTGGCATCAGGGTAATGCTGGCCTGGTAAAGTGAATTTGGAAGTATCCATTCCTCTTCAGTAATTTGGAAGAGTTTGAGAAGGATTGGCATTAATTCCTCTTTAAAAGTTTGTTAGAATTGACCAGTGAAATCCTCAGATACTGGGCTGTTCTGGGTTGGGAGGTTTTTGATTACTGATTCAGTCCCTTTACTTGCTATTGGTCTGTTCAGATTTTGTTTCTTTTTGATTCAGTCTTGATAGGTTGTGTTTTTAAGAATTTATCCATTTCTTCTGGTTATCCAGTTTGTTGGCATGTAATTCTTTATAGCAGTCTCTTACAAACATATGTATTTATTTAGTATCAGTTGTAATGCCTGTTTTGTTTCTGATTTTGAGTATTCTCTCTTTTTTCTTAGTCTAGCTAAAGGTTTGTCAGGGGTTTTTTTGGTTTTTTTGTTTGTTTGTTTGTTTTTCCTGTTCAGTGTTTCCACTTTGATCTTTCTGCTAACTTTGGCCTTAGTTCTTTTTTATTAGTCCTTGAGGTGTACAGTTATGGTTGTTAAAGATGTGTTTTCTTAATATGTACATTTATCACTATGTACTTCCTCTCAGAACTGCTTTTGCAGTGTCTCATACATTTTATTATGTGTTTCTGTTTTCATTTGTTTTGAGGTATTTTTTGATTTCTTCTTTAATCCCTTGGTTTCACAGGGGTGTGTTGTTTCGTTTCCACATGCTTGTAAATTTTCCAGGCTTCCTCTTGTTGATTTCTAGTTTCATGCTCTTACAGATGGAAAAGATACTTGGAATGATTTCAGTCTTCTTAAGTTTGAAAAGACTTTTGAACCCTATCCTATGATCAGTTCACTCTGGAGAATGTTCCCTGTGCACTTGAGAATGTGTGTTCTTTTGCTGTTGGATGGAATGTTCTATGAATGTGTTAGGTCCATTTGGCCTAATGTATTGTTCAAATCCAGCATTTCCTTGTGGATTTGCTGTCTAGAGGATTTATCCACTGCTGAAAGTGTGGGATATTAAAGTCTACTATTATTTTATTGTCCATTTCTGTCTTAAAATCTGTATTTGCTTAATATATTTATTCTGATGTTGGGTGTGTGTGTGTGTGTGTGTGTGTGTGTGTGTGTGTGTAGTGTAGTGTAGTGTAGTGTATATATGGTTGTTACATCTTCTTAGAGAATTGAATTGGTCCCTGTATCATTATATAATGGCCACCTTTGTCTCTTGTTACCTTCTTTGGCTTAAAGTTTATTTTGTCTGATGTAGGTATGCTACCACTCCCACTTTCTTTTGCTTTCCAGTTGCGGGGAGTATCCTTTACTATCCCTTTATTTTGAGCCCATGAGTGTCCTTGAATCTGATGTGAATCTTGTATCCAGCATATAGTTGGGTCTTGGTTTTTTAATCCATCTAACCAAAGCATGCCTTTTGATTGGTGAATTTAGTACATACATGTTTAGGATAATTATTGATATGTAATGCTACCTTATACAATACTCTCTGATTGTACTGTATTTCCATTCTTTTCCCTCCATTTCTGCCTACTTTTGTAAATTGGTATTCCTGGTGGTATGCTTTGTTTCCCTTTTTATCTTTTGTGTGTCTACTCTAGGTTTTTGCTTTGTGTTTACTATGAGATTTACATAAACATCTTAGAGATAAAAGCCCATCTTAAGCTGATAGCAACATAACTTCAATTGTATACAAAAGCTCTACCCATTTACTCCTCCCTTTTATATTTTTGATGTCAGTTTACTTTTTAGATTGTATATTAATAGAGTGGCTATAGTTTTTTTAATAACTTTTTTTAACATTTATAGTTAACATACCATCCTATTATAGAATTAGAGTTTTCTGAATCTTACTGTGCATTAGTCTTCAGTTTATTGTATACTTACATATGTTTTCATGTCATAATTAGCATCTTTTCATTTAAGCTTGAACTTTCACCATTTTTTGCAAGGAAGGTCTAGTGGTGGTGAATTTAGCTTTTATTTATCTGAGAAAGTATTTTTCATATCTGAAGAATGACTGGTAGATCGAGTATTCTTGGCTGGAAGTTTTTTTCTCTGAAAACTTAGAATGTGTCATTCCCCTCCTTCCTGGCCTGTAGCATTTCTGCTGAGAAATCCACTGATAGCTTAGTGGGAGTTCCTTTGTGGATTATGATCATTTTTTCTCTGGCTGCTTTTAGGATTATCTTCCACCTTTGACAGTTCATGTCTTAGAGAAGGTCTTTTGCATTGAGATAATAGCATAATCTATTAGAGTTGTGAACTCGGTTGTATATTTCCCAGGTTTGAGAAGTTCTCCATTATTATTCAAATAAACTTTTTCCCTTCTCTCATCTCTGGAACGCTGATTATTCTAATATTCAGATACTATAGATCTCATGGGCTTTGCTCTTTTTTATTCTTTTCTCCTCTGTTCACTCCAATTGGGTTATTTCAAAATTTTTGTTCTCCAGGTCGCTTATTCTGTCCTTGATCTACCCTGCTGCAAGTGCTATTGCAATTTTCATTTCTTTCATCTTTCTTTGGCTCCAGAATTTGATTATTTTTTATGACTTCTGGCTCTCCTAAATTTCTTGTTTTGTTCATGTATTTCTTTCCCTGAATTTATCTTTCTGTGTTTTCTTGTAGCTTGTTGAGTTTCCTCAAAATAGCTATTTTGATTCCTTATCCACTAGATTGCAAGATTCCATGCCTTTCAGCTTACTTGTTGGATTATTGTCTTTTGGTAATGGAATGTTTTCTTGATTTTTCATGTTTCCTGTAGTTTTGTGTTGGTTGCTTTCGCATTTGTAGTAGGAGACATCTCAAGTTTATACTGGTTGCTTTCGATGGGGTAAACTCTTCTTGATCCTGTTATATATTATCTGGGGTTCTCTTTGACCTCGTGTTTATACACTTGCTACACATTTCTTTTATACACTTGCACACTTCTTGCTCACTTTTGTGGAAGATCTTAAGCTTTATGTCTTCCCTGGTTCTTACAACTCACCTTGCTGGCTACCAGAAATTTTTTGTTTTGTTTTCCAGATGATGGCACTACAGCTCATTTGTAGTTTCTCCCTTGCCTACAGATCATGTTGTTTTTCTCAGAGCACTCTCATTATCGCATCCTCTCTTGCTCTTGCACTCAGGAGTGCACACAAAGAGCTGGCTGCAGAGTGGGAGGTGTGGGTTTAGCACCCTGGGTGTTTAGGGTCCCACTTAGCCAGCCAGCCAGCAGAGATTCTTGGCTGAGGATCTCCCAGAGGCTTGTGAGCAGATTTCCTGCTTAAGTCCTGAGTGTAATTGGCAGAAACTATGTTCCTGTAATTCTTTTTAATATCCACCTCTCTCTCCATCTTCTCCCTCCCCTTAGTCATGGAGTTTGCCTCAGTAATCTGGGTGCTTCTGGAGAGAAACGGTTTCTCCAGAATTGTCACACAGAGTTGGGGTAGCTGGTCACTCACAGCTCTCATTTTCCCCCATGGGAGAGGTTGCTGCCAGTGTCCATACTGTATTACCATGGTATAGGGGCAATGCTGGCAAAGTTCTTCCCCTCTCTCTTGCACTGAAACTCCTCTCCCTCCCACCCCAACACACACACACACACACACACACACACACACACACACACACTCAGGCCGTGTGGGAATCTTCCCACAGTAGGGCTAGACTTTTATAAATTGTTTCTCATTCATAGGTATTTGCCCATATCAGCACTCTAGGTTTTCCCCAACTGGGAAAAGCTTGGAGGGATTGGAGAAGTTTATTAATTTTGTAGCCTATACCAAAGTGTGTCTGCCTATTATCAAATACACAGGTGCACAAGACTCTTCCTTGGTCTTGGCATGTTTCTGGATCCCACAACTCCCATAGTAGCACTTTTGTTCATGGATGGATGCCTTATTTATTTGTTCAAAGCAGGAGAACAAAAAATAAGGACTTGCTATGTCAAGAGGCTGATGTTCTAAAAGCTGGGTTTTTTAAAACCAGATGGAGCATTTATCATGTGTTTATAAGACCTATTCATTTGTACAGTAGACTTTATACTTTCACATATCCCATTCTTTTAATTTTTTTATTCAAGTATAATTAATGTACGGTGTTAACATTAGTTTCAGGTGTACAGTATGATTTAACAATTCTAGGTATTTCTCAGCACTCATCAAGATAAGGGTACTCTTAATCCCTTTTATCTATTTCACCCATTTGCCCTCTAGCAACCACCAGTTTGTTCTCTGTATTTAAAGTCTGGTTTTTAATTTGTCTTTTTTTGTTAGTTTGTGTTCTTTAAATTCCAGAGGAGTGAAATCATATGGTAGTTGTGGTTCTGACTCATTTCACTTAGCATTATATCCATTCATTATTAAAAGTGAACCTGTGAAATAGAATATTCTCATTTTCTCATAATGAATTAGTTACAAATCTATCTTAAAACTATCCTAAACAGTCACATAAACTATTTTTTTCAGATGCTCTTAAAAAAGATTTCATATATGAAACTCTTTGTTGAGTGATTACTTATTAATAAACTATATTTCTATTTCTTTTAGATTTTGGTTCTTTAAATTTGCCGCAGCAATTGCAATTATTATTGGGGCTTTCTTCATTCCAGAAGGAACTTTTACAACTGGTAACAGTTTTTGTTTTTTCTTTTTTTTAATTGTGTGATGTTGATGTTCTATAAAGAAACTTTAATAACTTGCCTGGAACTGTAACACTACTTCTTTCTATTTTTTTTTTTTTTCCAGTTGACAAAATCAAGGCATTTGTGTAAAATATTATTTATCCTTTTGTTTATTGTGATTGTAAAAATGAAGTGATAAAAAGTGAACCGGCTGCTCGTTTGTATACTTTTTTTTTTTCTTTCAGTGTGGTTTTATGTAGGCATGGCAGGTGCATTTTGCTTCATCCTCATACAGCTAGTCTTACTTATTGATTTTGCCCATTCGTGGAATGAATCATGGGTTGAAAAAATGGAAGAAGGGAACTCAAGATGTTGGTATGCAGGTAAGCTTTTGTCTTTTATAGCACATCTTCAGGATAGTTGAACTTTGAAGATGAGAGCACATATGTAGACTACAGGGAAATCAAGATTTTTATGAAGATTTTTGTGAAGAGATACTTACTTCAGGAGTCTGTGAGTGGCACTGAATCACACTGTATCAGCAACTTACTGAGAGAACTTTTAGTGAATCAGCTCTAGGAACATACTTAAGAATCAGGAAATAAACCAAGATACCCTGAATGGCTGAAATAGATGTTGCAAAGGCTACTGCTGGCAGTATGTACCTTTTACAGCCTAGTTTCCTGTTCTACAGGAACTACAGGTAGATAAAATATCAAAGGGATTAGGGCTGCTAGAAATAAACAGTAGCATAAGGCATAAACATCAGCATTCAGAAAAAATATAAAAAGCGACTCTAGAAAATTTCATTTTATGTAAGTGGAAAGATCCACCTAAGGGGATTCTTGTAGTAGTGTGATTAATGTGTATTTATTTATAATGATGATCTTGGGTCCTATGGTTATACTGCAAAACACGGATCAAAAACTGAGGGAGGAAAACCAGGTTAAGTGTATAGTCAGTCAATGCTTGTGCAAATAGTAGGGACTATGATGAAGACCCTCCCTAAAATGCATAGATGCTGCTCAGTTTCATACAATCGTTGCCTTATGGAAACGTGAACTCAGTATTGCTTAATTTTTTTCTGATTTCTTTTTTTTTTTTCAACGTTTTTTTTATTTATTTTTGGGACAGAGAGAGACAGAGCATGAACGGGGGAGGGGCAGAGAGAGAGGGAGACACAGAATCAGAAACAGGCTCCAGGCTCCGAGCCATCAGCCCAGAGCCTGACGCGGGGCTCGAACTCCCAGACCGCGAGATCGTGACCTGGCTGAAGTCGGACGCCTAACCGACTGCGCCACCCAGGCGCCCCTTTTCTGATTTCTTTAAAGAGAAGTCATAAATCTAAAATTTTATGTGAAGTGATCTGAGTTTCAGCTAAATATTTTAATTTGGAGTGAAAGCTGTATCATTGTACTTGCTAGCCTAATATTTCTCTCACACAGTTGTGGTATTTGATCTCGGTGGTTAAAACAAAGAGTTTAGTATTCAAAGAAATAAGCTTCAGTTATTTGGAAAATTCAGTGTTCTAGAACACCCCATTCTTTAGTTCAAATTTAATGCAAGAGTTTCTGTTTTGTTCCCTGCTCCACCAGCGCTTGGAACTTTGTAGGCATTCAATAAATACTTGTTGGGTGGATCCCCATCTGGCACATCTACATAAACACCTGTGTATATGGAGCACACACAATAGCACAAAAACACACTGTGTATGTTTTAATTTACAAAGGAGAAACTAGGTTGTCTTATTAATCTTACATAATAAAAAATGTTTAAAGATATTAATATGGGAAAGCCTTGTTCTGTGGGCTTAGCATTAGCAATGAAAGTTTTGTTTCTCAGTGTCATTTGTAACTGAACAATTATGGTTAAGTAATTTTCCTTTTATTTTTCTGTATTTTGAAAATAATGACTAATGTATGTGAATGTGTTTGTAGTGGAGATATTACTATTAATAAAATACTTAGTCTGTTACTAACTTAATGTCCTTGAAAATACTATAGTGAGCTATATATGTGAAGACTATAAAATTTTCTGTGATAAAGTTCAGAAATAATATTCTTCCCTGCTTTTATAGCCTGCATAATGCTGACAATGTTAGTTGCTTAAAATACATTTTAGAGTAAAAAGTTTGTTTTTAAAATGAGCCCTATGCCTAATTCCTAATATTCATGATCAATTCTAATTGTCCAATTATATTTCCTTCACAGCATTGTTATCAGCTACAGCTCTGAATTATCTGCTGTCTTTAGTTGCTATCGTCCTATTCTTTGTTTACTATACTCATCCAGCCAGTTGTTCAGAAAATAAAGCATTCATCAGTGTCAACATGCTCCTCTGCCTTGGTGCTTCTGTAATGTCTATACTGCCCAAAATCCAAGTATGCTCTTTATATCATTAGTTTTTATGAAGCTTCCATTTTTCTGAGTTTTCTTAAATTTTGAATGATGTCAGAATATTTATTTGTCTTGCTTAATTTTTCTTTGTAGGAATCACAACCAAGATCTGGTTTGTTACAGTCTTCAGTAATTACAGTCTACACGATGTATTTGACATGGTCTGCTATGACCAATGAACCAGGTATGTTTTGTTTTCTTGGGTTTCTTTTTAATGAATTTTGAAACTTTTTTTTTCAGAAATGGTCATTTTATGAAATTAAGTCATTTAAAAAATAAGCCTCTAGAGGAATAAACTGTATGGAAATACCATTTTCATCTTTGATGTATCACTGTATTTTTTTTTTACTTTGTTTCTTTCACTAACAAAATTATAAGAGAGTATATGAAAATTATAACAAATATACCTAATTTGTACTGCCATATTTGCGATAGTATATATACAATATCACAAAAGAAAGTATACAAGAAAGAAAAGCTGTTAAAATGCTCCTTGATTCAGTGGTAAAGAGTATAATTCTTTTACTTATTAAAATACTATTTCTGCCTGTGAGTACCTTGCAAGTGAATATAATAGGGCTTTGTAATGAATTTTTTTTAATGTTTACTTATTTTTTTTAATACTTATTTTTGAGGGAGAGAGACAGAGTCTGAGCAGGGGAGGTGCAGAGAGGGAGACACAGAATCCAAAGCAGGCTCCAGGGTCTGAGCTGTCAGCACAGAGCCTGACACAGGACTTGAACCCACAAGCTGTGAGATCATGACCTGAGCTGTAGCTGGACATGTAGCCACCTGAGCCACCCAGGTGCCCCTAATGAATCTTTATAGGCCTGTTAACCTTGCATTCCACGAGACTAACTTGTTTAACCCCAAATGATATATATTGGCTTCTAATCTCATGGAATATCATTTGGCGTGACACAAGTTAGTGAGAAATTAGTTACTAATTTTGAAAAGGAAGAAAATGGTCTCTTTTACTTAAAAAGAAAATTATAAAATATTTTATCTGAATCTGATTTCAAGCTTGTAAGCTTAGTAGGTAATTTATCACCAGTCGGAGAAAGGCTTTTTTTTATTATTAGAGAAAGATTAGATTTGTTCAGGTATTTAAGTGGTTAGAAAAAATTTTTTAGTAATTATTCTTAAAATGGCTCTAAGAATCGGTTTTTTTTCCCCCTAATTAAGGATTGTTTTCATTAATAAGATGGTAATTGACCTATCTGGCTTCGTGAAAAACATTTTGCATACTTTAGTGAACACTACACAAACTTTAATTTTTTCACATAAGAATACAGAGGAGATCATTATGACTTAATTGGACTTACCACAAAAGCATTTGCTAAAATTCTAATAACTGGTAATTTTATGTGTAAGCTACCTTGCTTATGTAGCAATGTATTTTGACAAGTGGATAAATTTCATTAAAGTAACTTGTTCTCTTACAATATATGTTAGGAGAAACCATTCTGTTTTAGTTTAGAACATCTGAATTTTTATTCCTAACTCTACTAGAGTTTTATTATACTTTGCAAAGGTTATCTAAATTTCACCTGTTTCTTGATCAGTAGAAAGCTTAAAAATATTTCCGCTCTTACATGAGGTTTAAAATGAAATTACTTGATTTTTCCAAGCACCTCTATAAAATTAGCAGTGTAATATTTAAGTCTCATTAATAAATAGCAGTTATCTTAAAGAGTTAAAGAAGAAAAACAACTGTAACTAGGACCTGAAAAATACTTTCTATAGTGTTCTAACATTAATTCGACCTTAATTTACATTACAGAAACAAACTGCAACCCAAGTCTACTAAGCATAATTGGGTACAATACAACAAGCACTATTCCAAAGGAAGGGCAGTCTGTCCAGTGGTGGCATGCTCAAGGAATTATAGGACTAATCCTCTTTTTATTGTGTGTATTTTATTCAAGGTAAGAAAAATTGTGCATTTTTTTAACAAGAAATCTAGCCTTTCATTTAAAAATCATTTTTTAAAAAACACCCTTTTTCCTTCTCTCTTTCTTCCTTTAACTGTCTTTCATGCAGCATCCGCACTTCGAACAATAGTCAGGTTAATAAATTGACTCTAACAAGTGATGAATCAACATTAATAGAAGATGGTGGAGCCAGAAGTGATGGATCACTGGAGGATGGAGATGATGTTCACCGAGCTGTAGATAATGAAAGGGATGGTGTTACTTACAGTTACTCCTTCTTTCACTTCATGCTTTTCTTGGCTTCACTCTATATCATGATGACCCTTACCAACTGGTACAGGTAATTACATTTCATGAAAACTTTGCATGTGGAAATTTCGATGTTTTTCATGATTCCATCACAAAACATGGTATGAAGTACTTTTTAATCTCCAGTGTACTTCAAAATTTACATCTAAGTGAGATCAGTATGAGAAATGCAGACTACCTTGCTTTGGCATTGACAAATATTCCATATCTTGATGAGATTAAAATAGAAAGCTTCAGATTTTTTACTAACATTTTTTTACAGAAATACCATGTTGATGGTTGATACACCACAATGGTTTTCCTAATTTTTTAAATACTGTTAACCCAATTCCTGACATAGTGGAAGATACCTTTTCTGTTTTGTTCAAACTGTCTTTAAAAGCACTAAAGTTCTCAGAATTGAGGTGAAATACATTAATGTAGATTAATGCAAAGAACATGGCTACTTTAAAATTGGATTCTCTTCAAAGCTGTAATGTATACTTTTTTAGCACTTAATAATACATAAGTCTTTTTCCAGTAATAGGAAGGTAGCTATTAGTATTTCTGTTTTCAAAAATTCTAATTTTGTCAAAATGATTACTGAAAGATTCCATTTAAGATTCAAGTTGAACTATATGGTTTGGGCAGTTCTGTTTTGAATACTTTTTAATGCATAGTACCCTTACAACTTGTAAGAAGACTAATAAAAAAGATGTAGGAAAAAGATTATTCATTTTGAGGGCAGTCTTTACTGGTATTTATTATTGAAGTATTTTTAAGAATTCCTACACTGCAGGAACATATTAAATGATGAGAATCCATGTAGTTCTCAATAATTCACAGCTTTGGCTGTCAGATAAGAGTAAACGTTAAGAATTTAGATCGGGGTGCCTGACAGGCTCAGAGGGGCATGTGACTCTATCTTGGGGTTTTGAGTTCGAGCCCCACATTGGGTGTAGAGATTACTTAAAAAAATCTTAAAAAAAAACTTTCGATCAAAAAAATAAAAAACTTTAGATCAAAAAAAAAAAAACTTTAGATCAAAAATATTTTTGGTATGTTTCATCTGCGCAAAAACCAGTTAAATTTGAGATGTATTTTCTTTCCAGTGTCTTAAATCTGAGAAGGCTGAAGTGGGAGAGTGGTTCCCACATACACTTGGAACAGACTATATTTTTTACACAGGATAGGACATTTCACTTACCCAGAAGTTACACAACTCCATTTCTCTGTATCTCAGAACTACTAAGCCAGAAATACAGGTTTCCCCCATTTTCTCAAAGTTGGTGTTACACTACTACACTTTTATAAAAGATTACGTTGGTATAGGTTTTTGTTACTTAAATCCAAATAGAATTTCTGCCTTTAAGAAAAAAGCCACTTCCCTTACTCATGTAGTTTTGTAAAAGCAAACTGGCCTGACATAAACTTTTGGAAAGTGGGGACTGTACGTAAAGAGCATCTGAGTATCAGTAAAAGAGCGACCTTGGAGGCCTGCGTCCTTTCCTCCTTTAAAGGAAACATTGAATTTTACCTTCACATTTGCTATTAATGTAGTATGGCTAGCAGGGCAGCAGATTAGCCCAGAAGTTGTATGTCTGTTATCACAAACTGTGTACAAAGAACACTTAGGAAGTAAGCTAAGTAGCATGATGGCTGATAATCCAACCCTTTAAATTTTTTCTTAAATTTTAGGTATGAGCCTTCTCGTGAGATGAAAAGTCAGTGGACAGCAGTCTGGGTGAAAATCTCTTCTAGTTGGATCGGCATTGTGTTGTATGTTTGGACACTAGTGGCACCACTTGTTCTTACAAATCGTGATTTTGACTGAACAGGACTTATGGCATGGAAGTCCCACTTGGATCATTGCTTGTTTGAGATTAACAGTATTCCCAACTTTTGTAAAGTTGTGTATGTGTGTGCTTCCCATGTAACTTCTCCAGTGTTCTGGCATGAATTAGATTTTATCGCTTGCCATTTTATTCATTATATTCTTGCCATGTGCATTGATATATGTGTTAGAATGAATCACAAAGGGAGAGATTTAGGAATCTGTTGGTGAGTTAGGAAAAGTGGACATTGTTAGGTTTATCCTTAGTTCTATGCCTGTGAAGTTAAGAGTAAAAATAAAACTGCTTGACAGTTTGATTTTTAAATTCTGCTATCTAAGCTGTTTTAGAAAGTATAAAAGGAAATGTATGGCTGCCTTTTGAAATGTTTGATGCCTTGCCCTACAAGAGACTGCAAAGAACGTGGCTATTGTAAAATTGTGTAAGCAAGTCACTTAAATGCCAGTTGTCTGAATAATCTTTTCAGGTTTTCCCTGTAGATTATGATGGAGATTGAGACACAGGAGCCTTCAGAGAAAGATTGGTAGTGGTGGGTTACTAAATTGAATACCCAAATAGGCTGTAATCTTCCCTGTGTAGGGATAGCCTTTCATACAAACATAGTGAACTTCGTTTTGGTTATTATGAACATATGCAGAAGTATAGGTTCATTGGAGATGTTAGAACTCTGAAGGATTTAGACAAAGCTTTTGAAAATGATAATCATGGGTTAGAAGGCAGTTGTTGAAAATGACTGTGAACGTCCATTTTTAAAATCGAAAGTGGTAAACTTTTGATAGGACAGGAAGAAACTGCAATATACTAGGCTTGAGGAGACACTTAGATAAAATCTCATCCAAACCTTCATTTTATAAGTAAGAAGAAACTGAAGCTCAGATTTCTAATCTGTGGCCAAGCTGGGAAATCCCAGGTTTCCCAAAAATAGCTGGCATTTTTTGGCACTTAAAAATAACTTCTATTCAAATACATGCATAATAGATTTTATACCTCATTAGTGGTGGATAATTTATATTTGCTGGTGTCCAGCTTGCCTTCTACCCATAAACTGAGGCCAGAATGACAGAATGCTATAGAATATAAACTGCTTACAGTACATTTTACAGCTCAGAAGATATTTAAAATGCTTTTGTATTTGCTGCCATCTAATTAAAATATATAGTTTATGATAATCTTTCAACCTGAAAAATCAAGCAGTATGACAGTTAACTTAGAAACTTAGTTACTTGTACACATCATTAGTGTCTTAATGAATCTTAAAATCTACATTTGCTTCTTTTAAGGTATTTATTAATGTAAATGAAATATAGAACAATTCAACTTAATTCCCCAACTTTATTCTGGGTGTTGATACTGTGTTCCATCATTTTGAATGGCTGTGTTCTATCTCTAAATAAATGAATTCAAGACAAAGGTGTGGTGTATTAATTCTTTAGCAACCCAAATTTAGGTGGCTGTAATACTCAGACCTACTTTTCCTCCTGCGTATAAAAGAACCTGAAACAAGAAGGTTAACTGTCCATTTTGTGTCCTGAAAAACTGAATTGTTTTAAAGGTGGTAGTTACATCACACCCTTTTTTGGTCCTCTGTAAGTGGCACCTGAAATTGGATCTCAGGTAATTAAGGTGATGTTCTCCTAAAGAACCTTTAGTGGGTGGACCAGTTTAATTTGGAGAATATATTTAATTGATTAGATAGCTATTCTACACCTGCTGTGTCCTGTAGGCATTTTTTCCTAAGTTGCAAATTGGTGCTTTCTGACACAAAATGGTATTTAAAAAGTCTCTTACAGGGGGGTGCCTGGATGCCTCACTTAAGCGTCCATCTCTTGATCTCAGCTCAGGTCTTGAGCTCAGGGTCATGAGTTCAAGCCCCCATGTGGGGCTGAAGCCTACTTAAAGTCCCTTACCAAGGAGGGAGGGGGGAATAAGAATATAATTGTAAATGAGTACTCTATTCCATTTAGTCCAAGGTTTAGTGAAATGGTCTGATTCCCCCAATATTATGGGCAAGACAATGCCTATAAAATTCTTGGGCATTTATTCAGAAAAATCTTATGTTCACACGGAATCCTGTACCTGAATGTTTATCACTTTATTTGCAATAGCCCAGACTAACAACAACCCAGAAGTCCCTCAACTGGTGAATGTTTAAACACACAGTGGTACATCCGTATCATGGAATACTAACTATAAGACAAGAGTAAACTATTGGTACACAAAACAACTCGACTGGATCTCCAGGGAGGTATCCTGGGTAAAAACAGCCAATCCCAAAAGGCTACAAAGGATCATTTCATTTATATTAACATGCTTTCAATGATGCAAATAAAGAAATGGGAATTCGTGGTCTTTGGAACCAGGGATGAAGAGAGAAATCTTGGTGGATGGGTTAAATGATTATTTTACAAGTTGCCAAACTTAGAGTCACTGTACCATTTCATATTCACACCACTGATGTATGAACAATTCATTTTCTTTGCATCCTTGCCAGCCTTTGTCACTATCTCCTATTTTAGCTGTTATGATAAGAACATTGTTATCTCAATTGTTTTAACTTGCCTTTCCCAAATGGCTAGTGATGTTGAGTATCTCTTCATGTGCTTATTTGCCATGTATATGTCCTCAGTAAAATGTTCATGCCTTTTGGCAATTTTCTAATTGGACAGTTTAATTTGTTGAGTTTTGAGAGTTCATATATTCTAAATACTCATCCTTTATCAGATACATGGTTTGCAAATACTTTCTCCCAGCCTGTAGCTTTGTCTTTCCATCTTAACAGGGTCTTTTGCACAGCAAAAGTACTTAATTTTGATTGGCTTCAATTTATCAATTTTTAAAAGACCTTACCTTACACACGTCAGTTGTTTTGTAGTCCTTTATGTTAAACTTGTCACTAGGCCAGTTCACTTTTTAGTACTGCCCTATGACAGCTCTGAAAGCATCCCCGTTTACTGAGCAGATGTTCTATTCTCCCACCTTTGATTTTCTGTGTTCTAAGATAAAGAGAACTTTTGTTCCTTTTTTAATGAACATATTAGGGTTCTCCCAGAAAAACAACCAGTAGGATATTCTGATAAGTGGTGAAAATGGCACTTCACCTCTGATCTTTCTTACTCCCAAACCCATAACCTCTGTCTAATCATGAGAAGAAGCATGGTAATCCCAAATTGAAGGTCACTACAAAATATTATGCCAGTGCTCCTCAAAACTGTAAAGGTCTAGTTTATTTGTACTGTAGTTAGTCTGACACCAGTTCCATGAAATTTGTTGATTTGCTTTATGGTCTAATATGCAACCAACTCTCAAATATTTCATGTGTGCTTGAAATGAACATTTAGGCTCTAATTCTTAAATGTAACATTCTACATATGTTCATCACAGTATCATTAGGTCCATTTCCTAGTCTGCAGACTATTTTCACACTGAAACTTATCACCTGAGTATACCATCCCTATGAAAAACACCATGATCCACCCTAAAGGAACATTCAGCTGCTCTAAGTCCTATGCTGTCTCCTCTGGCCCTACTTTTATACCACAGTCTTCATATTGTTTTACAGACAGTATACAGACTTCCTCTGGTAAATGAGAGTATTTAGAGGAATCACTTTCCAGATTTTCAATTTTCACGTTACTCCTTCCTCAATTTGGATCTGTGCGAAAAGATGCAAAAGGACATCAAGGCATCCCCCATCCCTCTTAGCGATTACTCTCCACATTTAACAAATATGTACCTCTTATGCATTCTGAATCTTACCAAGGCACTTTGGATAAAATCTCTTGAATATCCAATAAAGACACAATTTTTAAGTATTGGTGTGAAGGAAGGACATTGGGAAAAAAGGTCCTTTTACAATTCAGGTAGTTTCTATTTTTTTGCTTTCACTGAAATAGAAGGATCATCTAAAGTCACCAGAGTTAATAAATCATAATAAAATAGTTCTGGTATGTAATTCTGAAGGAATTCAGAGAATTGACACTGCTACA
Source organism: Felis catus (assembly GCF_018350175.1). Taxonomy (NCBI): domain Eukaryota; kingdom Metazoa; phylum Chordata; class Mammalia; order Carnivora; family Felidae; genus Felis; species Felis catus. The sequence goes on along the minus strand of NC_058372.1, from coordinate 109,948,888 downwards.
ACAAAATTCTTCCATTCTCATACTTTTTTGTATTATAAATGAAGTTTCTTAGAGTTTTATACCTATGAAAACAAAAAGGAATAAAACTTATGCTCTTAATATTAGTAATATTCACCCCCAGATACAAAAAAAAAAATTGGGGAAAAACTCCCCCTCCCATCAAGACCTGTTAACTCCACTAAAAATATATTTCTGATAAAACTTTACTTATGTTTAATAACAGTTCACCAAAATATGGATGTTTTATTAGTGGACAGTAAGAAGAGATCAACCAAAAAGAAAAAAAAGTTCCAAAGGCAGAACATAAAGTTTGTTCCCCACTCACCTGAAGTCTACAATGGGTGTCCAAGATTGATAGGTGGCTTTCTTCTAAGCAGTGATTCAGGAAGCCAAATTTCTTCCTCCTTGAATGTATACTCAGAAGCCACATACTCCTCTGCATCAGGCTAGTGGAGGGGGGTAAAAGAGCAAGGAGGATTGCACAGGGGAGGTTTTCACAGACCAGACCTGAAGTTCTATTACATGACTTCTGATTTATATGGAACTCAGTTCCATAGCCACCCTGTATACAAAGGTGGAAATAATCTAACTGAATGATCGAGAAAATGGCACTCACTTAACAGTCTCTGCCACGTGTATTTATACACAGTTTTGATCAACTGTGTATAACTGGAGACAAACTTCTTTAATGCTTAGAATCTTAAGGTTACAGGAAACAATTTCAAATTTTGTTACAGAGAAGTGTGACAGTATCTTCAATGTATGACTCTCACAGATGATAAAATACGATAAAATTCTTTGGGAGAAGTAGAATAGATGATGATGGATATCAAATCACTGCGGTATTTAGATTCCTTTAGATACATTTTAAAAAGCACATAATTGCATTTTTAAACAGTAATGACTATTTTTAAATGGTAGTATTAACACGCTAAATTCCTTCCAACTAAGGATGAAAAATTTTAATTTCAACTTAAAAAGTGCTAGAATATATAGTTTTTCAAGATTTTTAGAATACTTCTAGAGCTCCAAAATGTCCCCAAAGAGAAGAAATTTCATCATATTCCACACTAAAGAAGGTAAGGGAATAAGAAAAGTCTCTAAAGTTGTATCCCTTCCCAGTCTCTAAATTCTTGTTCTCAACCTTAACGACCTCTACAAAAGTGATCTCTACAGCTTATGCAGAAATTTCTGGGGACAAAAGATGCCACTGTCAGAGCCAAATATTTTAGGATCTGCTAAGGAAGGGTTTCCTATCTCTGTGCTAGGTTTTCCTTTGAATTTTTACAACATAGTAAGAGAAATTCCAAGATACGACAGAATATGGCCAAGAGGAAGGTCATTATTTGTAATTCCTAATCAAATGGCCCTATCAAATATTCAGATATAAATTGCACTATTTCCAGCCCTCTGCCTGAAGGTGGAATTCAACTTGATAAAAGAGGTGTCCTGGTCTTGCATTAATCTCCTGAACGACAGTTCTAAAGGGAGAAAGTGACTTAACTGTTTCGTCTTCCCTAGGGGCAAAAATTATAGGCCTTTCTTTGGGTGGCACCCAGTGATAATGTTCTTACCTCATTTGGGACAATGAGAGGCATACTTCTCTCAGTTCTTTATTAGAAATATAGAAAGCAAGCCAGTATAATTTAATAAAGAACTTTAAAACACATTAAGTTTAGAGACCTTATATTCCTTCCTTGTTGCAAATAGCCTATCTTTTGAGATGAGGCACAAAGATCTTGGTGTGACTCAATAATGGACAACAGACAGTTTACAATTTAAGTCTATCTACTTCCTATAAAAAAGAAAAATTTCTACATGTGGGTGTCACCTCTAAAGAAGACACATAACAGACACTAGTACGCAACATTCATTATATTTATTTTACTAAATAGTATGGTTCAAAAAAAACACAAACAAATCAGAAAACTTTTACTTAAAACTAGTCCAACGAGATGGATGGGGTTGATGCCATCCCATTCCCTTCTTTCTATGTATATGAAGCTGGAGCCATATCTGACAGCAAGCACTCAAGTATACTTTGCCTTTCCTGTTGAACATGAATGAACTTCTCTGAACAAGAGAGACAAATGAAGTTTTACAAGATACAGGCACTTTATGTTCCCAGTTTTTAAAAATAAGCCAAGTGAAAAATATTTAGTAAAAGTAACTGGAACAGACAAAGCTTTAAGAGTTCTACCATTAGTTCTAGTGACTTACACTCAATGCAAACAGACAGCATCAAACAAGTAAAACAAACAAAAAAGTTTAACTGGGATTAATGGGTATATATGTAAAAAAGAAATCCAATTTACTATAACTGGAGAAAAATGGCCATTTGAATCCAACTTAGAGATATACCAACAATGTGCATTAAATCTTGTGTACCTATGTAGCTGAGTAACATCTGAAAGCTTTGCAAGAGTGTGTGAGAAAAGCAAAAGGTGCTTTTGATTCCACAGTATCTGATTAAACAAAACAAAGCAATTTACAAAAAAAAGTACCAAATGATACTTTAAAATAAATAGTTCATCATTTTGATGAATATATACATGTAGAGTCCACTTCTTGGGGATTTAACTATCTAAAAGTGGCATATCACTATCCAGAGGTGCAGGAGCAAGTTCACATAAATAAAACAGTGTGGCTTCACTAGCTTCGGCTTCAGTCAATGGCTCCAGGCGAACAAGCTTACTTTGGGTTGGCTCTGGATCTAGGCTGCTATCCAGAAGCTCATCAACTTCTATGGGTTTATCTACAGAGGACATAACTTCTGATGATGCTGTACTCCCCTGTTCAACAGTAGAAGCAGGGTTCCCATCGAGGAATGCAAGAAGTGGAAAGGCAGTGTACTGGATAAGCTGCTTATCTATAATAAAGATTAGAAAAATGCTCTTTTATCACCAGCTTATACAGAGTTCAAGCTGAAGGTGGAAAAAATAAAAACAGATGTGCATATATGCAATCAACTACCCTTATATATCCAAACAAGAAATCTGACACTTTATGCCAGTAAATTTAAAAATGTACTAGTCAGAAAGGTTAAGTCTTTTATTCAACAATTACAATATGAGAATTCTTTCAGTTGTCCTAAAGTTAAATTAAAAAAAAAAAAAAGACTTAAAGAACTATTACCTCACCAATTTAATTTTCTCTATCTGCTGAAACCTTGATACATTATGCACAGAATTGAGAACAGTACATTCTGTGTTCAACTGTTAAGTATGGCCAGACTTTCCATACTCAGAAATAAACTTTCCTATTAGTTTCTATGTTAAGACTTTTAATTTTAAAAATCTGGAAAAAACTAATACTACATTTATACCTACCTGTTTTGGGTTTAGATTTTCTTCCCTCTTCTGAAACTGGCTGAACTACATTGTTCTTGGTAGTTTCTAATCCTTTATTCTCAGACTAAAAGAGAAAAAACCATATAAAAATACTTGTTTCATATTTTATGTAGTCCTAAAATATAGCATAAAATAAAGAACAGTATGTGAATACGTTATCTGAAATATATGGGAACAGGGAGCACCAGAAAAGAGGAACTACAGAAAAAGATCTCAACAGGTAACAACACTGGTTAAAAAAACTATTGCTGTCATCAAGTGGATGAAACAAAGAACCTGAACTAGAATGACAGTAAGTATGAAAAGAGGGGACATTTCAACAGAACAGACAGAATTTGTCAAGGGTAAAATGAATCAAAGGGAATGAATGTCAAGGGAATGAATCAAAGATGGCTGGTTTCAAACTAATTAAGAGATAATTCTTTAAACAAACTCATCTTAAGCAGTTTTGATTAAAAATGTTATTACTCATTTCACTCACAAACAGAATATTTAGCATAACTGAACATATTTAGAGTAAGTAGCTCAGGATGACATGATGATATCCTTAAAAACTATAGATCTCTATAATTGGAAGCCTCAAAGTTGAGGTGAAATTGCTTCATTTCCTTTTTGAGACTCTTTCAGTTCTTTTCTGTTATTTAAATTGCTTCTTTCAACCATTGTCTTCTCTCCTCACATCTGATTGTAAAGGGGGATTAAACCTTTAATGTTGTTTAGTTCTTCAATGTTCTTTTCCACGATGTTCAAACTGAGGTGCAGTGGTTCACAATTTTTCCTGAATAGCTGTAAGTCCCAGACACTTGCATGCTGGTTCAGTACATATGGTGTAAAAAACATACTAATTCCTATAATTCTCCTGATATTCATCATAAAATGAAGCAGTACAAGTTTCCAGGATTCAGACATAAGAATGGTCCCAACATATAATAAAACTAAACCTTCCGAAAAAGGAACATAAAAATATTTCTCATTTAGCAATCACAACAAATAAACAGTAATGCAAAAATACCATCTTTGTTTTTTACTTTTTAAAAAGTAGTTTCCAAGGATGCCGTTGTAAGTTACTCTAAACATGAGAACCAGGATGACAAATGGGTTTCAAGTCCTATGCAAATTCTTGTTCATTAGTAGTGGCCACTTAGATTGCTCTACTGAGGAGTACAAGTATCCTGATTTATTAGGAAAGAGTGTGTAATCTATGTCAATAAAATACCTGTCATGAGCAAGGGAATGTGCCAATTATTTGAAAACAATAATTAGATTTTAGAACTATAATGAAAAGTTATTCTCTAATTTTTCTATAGTACTACAGAGCTGTATGCAATTTGCTGTTTAACTGCTATATCTGAGAACTGTATTTAAGCTATTGTTTTTGGAATAAAGAGGATAATCCAGGAAGAAAGAATGACTCAATGTCTAGCAATCAATAAACAGTGCAGCACATTCACTAAATGAATGCATAATATGGGTTCATTCCCCCTTAAGATCTAACATTTAACAGTATCATATTTACTGAAACCCAGTGTTGAGGTGATCCAGAGAACCTTACAGTATAAATCCAGGCAAACTGTGGTCCACATGCCATATCAGCATGCTGCCTGTTTTTGTAAATAAAAATTTACTGAAGCATAGCCACACTCATTCTTTTCTGTATTGTCTGATGCTGCTGTTACACTATAATTACAGTATTGAGTAGTTGTGACAGAGAACATATGACCTGCAAAACTGAAAATATTTACCAAATGGCCTTTACAAAAGTATGCCAACCCCAGATAAAAATCCAAATACTGAATGTATAATCAACTTTCTAGTTCAAAAATTCACAAATTCTTTCAACTCTAAGTTACCCAAGCTATAAAATATAATTTGAATACATAGAAAATCTCGTCAGGCTATCCTCATACATGACATTAATCAGAAAAATTCTACTCTCTGGGGCACCTGGGTGGCTCAGTTGGTTAAGCATCTGACTTTGGCTCAGGTCATGATTTTGCAGTTTGTGAGTTTGAACCCCACCATCGGGCTCTGTGCTGGCAGCTTGAAGCCTGGAGCCTGCTTTGGATTCTGTGTCTCCCTCTATCAGCCCCTCTCCCACTTGTGCTCTGTCTCTTTCAAATATAAAATAAAACAAAAAAAATTTTTTAAATTCTACTCTCTGACTCTAATCACTTACATTTATTTGATATGTGTTCATTTTTAGATTACAAAGAACAAGAATCAAATTTTGATTCTGCTAATCTAGAATTTATATAAATTTCAGGGGACCTGATTTACGCCTTTGTATTCAGTAAAAAATGGGACTGAAGAGTTTGGTAAAAAACAAGATAAATAGAGTATATACCTATTTAAGACAATAAGCTATAAACAAAGTAAAAGAATGATTCTAATCATCTGCTCTTAACAACTTCAAATTGTCCTTATTACTCATTAAAAACAAGTTCTGAAGAATTTCAGGTAACATCTGCTAATCCCAACTGGAGTTCCTATAAGTCTAATAACAAAAACCATTACTTAAAAAAAAAAATAGTCCAAAATCCACACTTCATTGTTTAACTTTCCTTATGTACAATTAGTACAAATTAGTTCAAATCCCTGAGCTTTTACTGCATGCTAATAAAAAGAAGGAACTTATTTAAAAATACCAGTACCAGTAAATTTTCAATAAAAATTGCTGAGAAGCTATTCATAGAAGGAATAAGAATGTAAACTGAAGCACATAAAACATAAAAAAATATTTTAATTATTTATTTCAGTGATACACCTGAACATACCAAGTTCAGTTGATCTCCCAGTACCTTGAGGGCTGACTTCATATTGGTAGTTTATCACACAAGTGCCTAAAGAATTGGGCAATGACTCACCCCATAACCAAAAGCTATTTTTTCATCTAAAATTTTACTATCTTGTTCACACATATTAGGGTAAGAATATAAAATGAGTTTTTTGTAACTGGGAGTGATATTGCTCTCCACTTACTAGGACTTTTTCTTTTCAGATTCTTACAGCTAAGGGTCCTGAGCAACATGAATTAAAACTTACTTTTGTATTATTGATGTAATCTGTGGGATTCATCTGCACAGAACTAGTGAAAAGCTGAAAGACCAAACAAGAAAGATGATAAGTTTAAAAAATATTTAAAAAGAACTGTGTGTTCAAAATTTCTATACAGCCACGTTGGGTGAAGAGATGTAGCTCCTGCACTAAGAAGTTTTCATACAGTAAAACAAGTATGAAAGAGAAAAGCAGGAAAGCAGAAGGAAAAACATACAAAAGCAGAGCAAGCTAGCCCATGCAAGATGTTTTAAGAATTTCTCCATAAAACAGTGGAGTAAATCACTTAAAGACAAATGGTGGTTTGCCCCACTTTCCCTCTCCTCCATCTCCTTTATTATTTTCTTTCTAAATGCTTTTGGCTTTAACTGGCACCCAGGACTGAGTTCCTTGCCCAGACAGTAAGCCTTTACTGGCTACCAGCTAATTATGTGAGAAATTTATAGAATCTGCTCTATGACAGTGCCTCCTAAATTACGCCTCAAATGCAGCCCTCTGACCAAATGGCATACCGCCTTGTCGGTTCTTTTCACCTCACCTAGTAACAGAAGATGTAAATGCTAAGACCACTGCTTACTGCACTCCTCAATCCAGCCAGTTTACAGACAAAGCTTTTAAGTCATAAGCTTCAAAGTCATTCACTCCACAAGGATTTATTGAGCATCTATGAAATAACTGACATCATGAAGAATACACAATGAAGACACTATTCCTGCTCTCTGGGAGCTTACAATCTAAAAGACAAGAACAATATCAAACAGCAACATATGATCAGATTTAATTCAGTATAATAATAGTAATGGATACTGGGGATCAAAAGTACTAAAAAGAGAAAGGAGAAAATCACATGTGAGCGCACGCGTGCGCAGACACACACATGCAAGATGAAACAAAAAGTCTTTATGAAGCTATCCAACACATATCAGTCCCTGAAGAATAGTTAGGATTTGGAAAGAAGAGAATGGAGGGAAGAATAAACTGTTACAGATGAGCAATAATAGAGAAGAAGGAATGGCTGTGGGGTAAGTTCTAGAAATAGAAAAGATGACCAGTCCAAATAACACAGAAGTTCTGAGTTGAACAGTAAGTTGTATGTATTAAGTTCAAAAAGTAGAACAAGGCCAGTCAGTGGACAAGACCACATTCTGTCAGCAATAATAGCCTTGGAAAAGGCCTCAGAAATGACACACAGTGATTAAAGCATTTTTGGAGAATGAACACACCAACGGTTCAAAGGATAAACTGAAATGCAGAGAGACTGCAGACAGATCCCTCCTCCACCCTCTCTAGACAGTGATTCCTCTCCTTAAGTTCCACATTCATGATAGCCCTAAAAATGTCCCCAGTTCTTCCTTTTGTTAACTTTTCCCCTTTCTTACTACCTACTGATCCATGAAAAGGATGAGACTCGGATCCTTAAGAGTAGATAACTGTAAATAACTGCCAATCTCTGCCAAGTTCAGCTTGTCACTGCCTCTGAGATTGAACAGATTTTGTCCCTATTGAGAGTGGCATCTGAGAGTATAAGCTCCTCACTCCTTTGCCCTACTCACCCATTAAATCAGGGATACCTTCATGTATCCCCAGCAGATGCACAGTGTGAAGCACAAAAAAGTAAATCATGTAGGAGGAGCGGTGACACAGCTGGTTGAATCCTAATTCCAGGCCTCTCTTGCTGACACTCCACACTGGGCCACTCAGAACTGAACTCTGCAGAGAACCTGAGTTCCTCAGCATATCTATTCATGTCCTTACCATCTCTGCCACCTCAGAGAACAAGGCAACCTATGGGTGGATTTTTATAATACAGCATGAGATTCAAGGAGGAAACAATGAAAGTCTTGGATGAGAGAGGCAACAGTAGAAATAGAAAGTAGGGATGATTTTTGAGTGCTATTTTTGAAAATACTTGAGGACCTGGTGAACAATAAGACAGAGGTAAGGAAACCAAGATGACTCAGTGATTACCATTCCTGGATGAGTAAAGAGAAGTCTGATACCACCATAGAAAATAAAGCTGGGGGCACCTGGGTAGCTCAGTCAGTTAAGCATCCGACTTTGGCTCAGGTCATGATCTCACAGTCCGTGAGTTCGAGCTGGCGTCACGCTCTGTGCTGACAGCTCAGAGCCTGGAGCCTGCTTCAGATTCTGTGTCTCCCTCTCTCTCTGCCCCTCCATGCTCATGCTCTGTCTCTCTCTCTCAAAATCATACACAAACATTAAGAAATTAAAAAAAAAAAAAAAAAAAAAGCTGAGAAGTGTAGCTAGTTTGGAGAATAAAGAAAAGTTTGGTATTAAACACAAATAATATAAGGCAAGATCTTAACTGATGATTTCAAAGGCATGGAATTAGAATTCAAGCAGTTTACTTTAAAAAAATATTAAGAACTTGAGGTATAAATTTGAGAGCAATCTCATAAGCCATAATCCCTTCACAGAGAAAGGATAGAAAAAGAAGAGACATAGAACAAATAAAAAGATAAAAGAATGGTACCTTGGGGAATACTCACTAGAAAACAATAGGGAAAAGAAAAGCTCTTTGAGTAACCAGAGAATAGCTAGGAAGACAAAGAGAAAAAAAAAAAATCCAGTGCCTCTAAAATCAACAGAAAAAGTTCCATTGTCAAAAATCACTAGTGTTAATGTGATTAATTATTTTATAATCCCCAAAAGAGTTCTTCGTGTTAGGCATTAGCCACATTTAACAGATGGGGAAACTGGGCAAGAGAGGTGAGCTTTCCCAAGGTTAATACCATAGCTACTAAGTGACATAAGCTAAATGGAACCCAAATCCATCTGATTCAAAACAAACCTACTCCCCCAATGGCCTGATTTAAAAAAAAAAACAACAAAACATAGCCACTCATTACGGATAAACCAAGGAAGCACAGGCTTAGAGTAAATAAGCAAGACAATACAGGGTTTCAAAAGAAATACAGAGTAAAAAAAGAAGTACCAAATACCACCAGCCATTCATTTCTAAAACTCTGTAGTGAAAGAATTAGAGAAGTAGAATGGTAAATGAACAGAGCAACACATCAAAATGTTTAAGACGCAGAAGATCTGAACCTACTGAAGAGAGATGGGAAAGATCAAGGGCAGAGCTAGAAAAACAGGCAGAGGGCAGGTATACAAATAGGCTTTAAAGAGAAAGAAAGCACTTCCTTTATGAAGAAAAAAGATGAGATTCCACAGCTTATGAGAGGACGAGGGCATGATGATTATCCTCTATGAATAGGAACAGTTGGCCAGACGAGGTCTTGAGGACAAATGTGATAAGTGTTCCAAGGTTAAATTAAAATAATCTAATTGTAGGGGCACCTGGGTGGCTCAGTTGGTTAAGTATCTGACTTTGGCTCAGGTCATGATCTCATGGTTTGTGAGTTCGAGCCCTGTGTCTGGCTCTGTGCAGACAGCTCAGACCCTGAAGCCTACTTTGGATTGTGTCTCCCTCTCTCTCTGCTCCTCCCCTGCTCATGCCCTGTCTCTCAAAAATAAATAAATGCTAAAAAAAATTAAAAAAAAAACAATAATCTAATTGAAGATTGCAAGTATTTGTAGAGGGACAGAATAATGAGATTTTATTTTCTTATGCTCTAAGGGACATTCTAAAAAGGTCCTTGGATTAGAGTGGGGACAAAGACAAACTGAATAAAGGGCTGTCAAATTACTATTAACAAATTAAAATAGGTCATTAACATGGATGTTGAATTCATGTAAGATGGTAACACAGATCAGTATGGGAAGGAAATCTTCAAAGAAAGTGAAATCCATCCTGTGATACACTGATGATTCGGAAAGGATAATCAAATCATGGATATTGACAAAACCTGATGAGAAGCAGAAGAGTAAGGTGGTGAATTAATAAGACTGAAAAATAAGAAAGAATTAATTCCTTTTAGCCTCACTGAGAAGCCCTTAAAAGGACAAGACTGAAAAATATCTTGATGGAGAGAAGCTGCATTTTAAGGCAAAAAATGCAAAATAAATAAATAAATAAATAAATAAATAAATAAATAAATAAGCGAGCAACAAACTTTTCAGGATAGAGAAACATATTCACAACAGAAAACAGAAATAAGGAAGAGAACAATATTCATCTGGATGGAACCAAGCCATGTATGAGAGAGAGGAATGGTAGGAGCAAGAGGGAAGAAAGGTAGTTAGTTAATGCCAGAAATGGTAGATAAGGATTCACAGTCCAGACAACACTGGAGTCAGTTCATGTAGAAGGTGGTGGGGATTGCAGGATAACCTTAGGACTTGGGACATAAAAATTTTAAACACTATAGCAAATATAATAAAATATCATTCACTTCAGTGGAAAATACTAATTCCCAAAGTATTAAGAAGTATCTCCATACTGTTTCCTGGCTGAGTAATTCTATGACTAAATATCCACCCATTTCTCTTCAGTGACAATTTGTTCTAGAGCAAAACAAAACACGGCAAGTCTAGAGAAGACCTGGACTTAGTAGTACCGTTGAACAGAGCTGATACATTGTTATAGGAGGATTAATTGAACTGTTACTCAGAAATGTGTAGTAATTGCTGATCACCCTCCTTCATCATCCTGAATCCATCTGTTTATTGTTTCTGATTAACAAAATCATTCATTTAAAAAAGAAAATGCAAAGACAGTGTAGAATACAAGAAAATGATGTATTATTTTAACACCATACACATAAATACACAAACTTCTATTACAGCAAAGATTATTCAAAGTACCTACATCGACCAGGAGATCTGGGTCTATGCTAAACTGTCTTCCTGACAGCATGGCTTGGAAGTCCTCTAAGCTGCAATCAATACTGTCAAGATAATCCAACAGCTCAACCCTAAGGGAAAAAAAGATTAAAAAATATATCAAATATTAGATTTCCTTGTTTCACATTAAATTACATTACAGGGGTGCCTCATTACAGAACTGCCAAGAAAATCCCAAGACACTCTTGGGATGATTAAATCCTTTCAAAATAACATTTGCAGAGCTCAGCCGTGGCCAAAACAAGATAGATTATATGGGTTCATAATGTGAAAGAAAGATCGCCAAAAGAGAAACAGAACATGTGAAGTAAACAATGAAAGCAAATAGGCTCATACAACATCTAGGTTAACACTTACTTTCCCAAAAGATTGATGTTATCATTTAAAATGGAATCCATCATGGTCACAGGATCTTCTGTGGTCAGACTAGATGAGCCATTTAGCTGGACAGCACTAGACATGAGAGGGCTGGTGCCATCACTGCCTGAACTTAGGGATTCTCTAGCTGGTTCATTCTGATCTCCACTCTGAATGACAGGTGCATACTCATCTTCATTGTCATCTTCAACAATGACAATATCAGGGTACTGGCTACAGCTATATCAGGATGTAAGAAAGAACCAATCACATTTTCAAACAAATTCAACAAATCCATTCTGTCCATTCATTCTTCATGAAAACTTTCTCTCCAAAACATGTATCAAAAGGCTTAAGTTTCTTGAGTGAGTAGCTTAATCACAAATATTGATTTATCATATGATACAAAACCACAAAGGATCAATTAAAGATATTTAACTCCACAATTAAAAAATGAGAATTCTTATTACTTTTTGTTGGGAGTCTTTGCTGAGAGGATAGTATGTGGTTAAATAATTTGGCTTTTTCGGTTTAATAATCCAGATATGAGTCAGACAATAGTTTTTCACAGAATAAAGTGGTTTTGAATTTAGCTTTCTGATAAGAAAAGTAACCAATATTTTCACAAATTTTACTTCATAATCTCCTTACTTGGAGGGATCAGATATAACATCCTCATTAGTTTCTGGAATAACAGGGATATTTTCTTCATCTGCATTATCATCAGTTACATCATAAATAATAATGTCATCTGAAATCCGCTCCCTTGGCTTTAAACCTTCAGTCCTACTATGTGGAACCTGAAAAAAATCACGGAGACAATATATATCAAAATTTGAAATTATACTGACTACCGAACAGCATACTATTTAAAAAGTGCTAACTAGACACCCATTATTTACTAAACATTGAGGATACACAATGGTAAGCAAAACAGTTATGCTGTCTGCCCTGATGGGACTTATATACTAATTGTTATTAGCACCAATTCACAGAGGTATGAAGTGTGTTACTTCATCTACTTAACTATTTCTTTTACTGTAAGAATTCTTGAAGGTGACATGCCTCCGAATGATTCTATGGAAAGATCTTCAAATTTTACAGTATTTTTTTATATCCAAAGGGTTAAAAAAAAAAAGTCCTAAGACTTCACCAGGAATTTCAAGCATAACCAGATGACCACTGTGCTGATGAGGATTATTTTATCAGCTACTCTATTTGACATATGGTTTATTCTTATTAAATGCTTTCATTAATAGGAAAAAAAAGACATTTCAGCTATTCCACAGTTAAATGTCAGCCTGTTTTCAGCAACAATTTTTTTATTCAGCTACAGATATATTCAGATCATAGGTACTTAATAAAAATACATTCAGTTCTCTAAAGCAAACTAAAGTCATTATCATATGCAAAAATCTGTAAATTTTAACAGTAGATAAATCAGAGGCAAAAGATGTAAAGTACTTAAAAATATGTAAATCTAGGTAAATTAAAAAATCGTCATCCAGGGGCGCCTGGGTGGCTCAGTCAGTTAAGTGTCCAACTTCAGCTCAGGTCATGATCTCACGGCCTGTGAGTTCGAGCCCCGCATTGGGCTCTGCACTGACAGTTCAGAGCCTGGAGCCTGCTTCAGATTCTGTGTCCCCCTCTCTCTCTGCCCTTCCCCCACTCAAGCTGTCTCTTTCCCTCTCTCAAAAATGAACATTAAAAAGAAATTTTTTTTTTAAATCGTCATCCATTACGTTGAGTCTTTAATTCTAAAAACACAACAGTTATTAGGTTTATTTATTTAGAAACAGTGGTGGGAAGAACCAGATGTTAATTATGGTTTGCTCAAGAAAAAAATCTTGGTACATTAATAAATCTGAAGCAGTATTTAGAATTCCAAGATTTGAAAGTAACAATGAAAATCAGATATTAAAAAAAAGTCCAGACTCTGAGCTAGACTGATTTGCCAATGGATGTAAGTTTGACAAACGACAAATGATCCAGAGAACCCATGACAAAGATAAAGGTAAACAGAAACACGTTTTGAAATTGCTAGACTAAAAGGTCTAGTCTATGCAATTTATAATAAAAATTGGAAACTTAAAATAACCAATGGATGAATGCATAATTACATTATATAATATTCAATTAATATAATAGTTGAGATTAACTAAATATTTAATAAATCTCCAAAAGAAAAACCAAGTGAAAAAAGTTACAATGCAAAAAGATATGTGCAAAATTATATGTAATTTATACAAAATTTAGATACATGCAAAATAATACCAAGTATTGTTCAAGAAGTCACACATATAATGACCAAGGTGATGATAAATTCTAATTCAAGACAGTGATTATCTAGGAGAGCCTGAAGAAAAGGTGAAAAACAAACCTGGGACCAGGCAAACGAGACAACTATATTTACAATGGTTCATTTCTTAAAATCTAAAGCAAAAAATTAAAAATGTCATGATTTAATAAGCTGGAGGATAAGCACACAGATTATTATTCACTAAACTCTGAATGAAATACTGCTACAATAAAACTTGGCTTGAAATAACAAATATAAAGTAGAATTTAACCAAAAAATTACTTTATGATGGTGATTATCAGCTGGTTCTTTGACTATATGTTGAAACAGGTTCTTCTTTTGGGCTCCATTAGTATTTAGAAGTAGAGGCCTGAAAATCAGAAGATATTCATGAAATTCAGTGAAGCAAACATAACATGAAATTTAAATTCTTCTAATAATTTACCCTCACATTAACATACACACTTTAGTAAGAGATTTGTTAATCATACACAATGAACTCTTAAAACGGTCACATCTGGGGTGCCTGGGTGGCTCAGTCTCTTAAGCATCCAACTTTGGTTCAGGTCATGATCTCGCAGTTCATGGGTTTGAGCCCCACGTAGGGTGCTGTGCTGACAGCTCGGAGCCTGGAGCCTGCTTCAGATTCTGGGTCTCCTTCTCTCTCTGCCCCTCCCCTGCACACACTCTGTCTCTCTCTCTCTCAAAAATAAATAAACATTAAAAAAAAAATTCTTTAAAGAAAATGGTCCCATCTTAGGAATAGAAATAGAGGATGACTGTGTTTAGGACTTTTATTTCACCATTCTTTTAGACTATTTTTCTTAAAATAAATATAATAAACTAGTCTCTCTGGATATACTTCACTGCTGACTGAATAACTCTTTATGAACTGTACTTACATAGTAAAAAAACAAATAGGTAATATCATGAGAACTAGTTTGTGGAAGCAGAGTTAAGGCCACAGCCTAAGTTGTAAACATAAACAAGCTTTGCTAAAATATGGCCTTACAAGATCTTTATCTGCTTTCCAACTATTCCTTTATCCATTATCCTTAAGCTTTAGTGGTAACAACGGCAGTTACTAACATTTATAGATATCACAAGCTACATTCAATATATAGGTTTTTAAATCCCTTATTAGTGAATTAAAGATAAGAGAGATCAAGTAAAAATTTTTTTATTTTTTTTCAATATATGACCTGTTTTTTAAATTTCCCTCATTCAGGCCATCTAATGATACATTAAATTGCTAATGTGAATAAAAATGGATTCTTTATTAACTGTGTATGGGTGTTTAAAGTGGCCATTTAGGCTACCTTATCTTTCAAAAACATCAGCAGGATGACAGCAGGAGGAAATAACACTAGTATTGAAATGTTGAGAGTATAAATTAACAAGGAAGTACTGTGCATCTGGGACAACAGGCATACTCTAAGCAAATGTAGGCCATTCATGTTAAACACTAAAATGTTTACTTGTCCATGAATAAGTCAAAGTGTTTTACCACAAAATCTTACCTTTTACGTTTTAAACTCACAAGTTGGTTATTCTGAACCAACGTAACAATAAACTGGACAATCTAAAAGGAAAATATAAACAAAAAAGTTTCCATCGCAGACTCTTAATTATTAGTGCATATTACAAATCTTACAAAATTAATTCAAATACTACAGGCTAAGGCTAAGTCACATAATTTCTCACATATTAACATATCTGTAATCTGAGTGCATCTTACAATTGATATCTAAAGAAATTTAACAGTTTCCAAGCAGAAGGATAACCTGTGATGAAAGCTGCAGCTACCTGTAATACCAAGATGCTTAAGACATTCATCTACCTACCTACCTACCTACATCCATCCATCCATCCATCCATCCATCCATCCATCCATCCGTCTAACCACCCACCCACCTACCCACTTATCTATCCAACATTCAATTCACTTATTTGTTTTGGTGATAAGTACTAAGCATGCCTGGATACAGATCCCAACTTTCTACTTAAAATTCTTTCAAGATTATGATGGGGAAAAAAAAAAAGTGACTGGCAACATTTTTCTTGCACTGGGTAATAAAATTAGAGGCAAAAGAAACTGCCAGCTCTTTCAGAATAGAGCATAAAATTTTCAAGGTAGAAAACGCTTATTGGTTGATTCTAGAAAAATTATTGCTTAATACAAAATATTGCCATGAAATATCTAATTATACAGCAACAGAAATAAACCCCAAATACAGTTAGAGGTTATCCAAAAATAAATTCACAATTTAAAAGTTTAAATTCACAGTTTAAAAGTATGCTTTTTTCTTTAAAGTTAGAATACATATGCTTTTTTCAAATAAACAACGTAAAGATTTTGTTTTAGATGGTTTTCCTCTTAAATATCCAAGACACACACACTGCTAATCAAAAGAAGCTGGTTTAATCTTCTGAGTTGGATTAAATCTAAAAGGAAAAAAACTACTAAACAAATCAAGACAGGTAAACAATATTTCACATTTTATGACAATGTTTCTTAAAGTGCAGTCCATGGGCGCCGGCGTGGGTCAGTTGATTGAGCTTCTGAATCTTGATTTTGGCTCAGGTCATGATCTTATGGTTTGTGGGACTGAGCCCTGTCTCAGACTCTGCAAGAACAGGGCAGAGCCTACTTGGGATTCTCTCTCTCTCCCTCTCTGCCTCTCCCCAGCTCACATGCACACTCTCTCAAAATAAATAAATAAAGGTAAAAAAAAAAAAAAAGAAAAAAAAAGTGTGGTCCACGTCCAGCAGTATTAGACAAATTCTCAGCCCCACTCCAGAATTGCTGAATCTGAAATTCTGAGGATGGGGTCCAACAATGTATGTTTAGCAAGTCCTCCAGGTGACACTGACATGATTGTAGTGTGCTTGGCTTGGGGTGTGCTTTGAAATTTACTGTCAATTTCCCAAAGGAGATAGAAAGATGAGAATCACATGGTTAACTATGAAAAGCAGTATATTACTGACAGGCTATAAATAAAGGCCAAAAGTGAGTGGAGGACTATTTAGACTCTTTGCAAGGAAGTTCTCTATAAGTTTTGTAAAATGTAATTATATGACTAAAATACAGAACTGTCAATTAGAAATGTGCATGGCTTTAATATTGTGTGCTCTCCCCCAAAGGGGGATACTAAGTAGTATTCCTTAGAATCAAAATGAACTTTTCCACGGAGAAAAATATAGACATTTTAAATGAAGAATTAGATAGCATTAGAGTCTATGAAAAGGAAGTTAGTCACTAACCTTATTCAAAAGAAAATGCTGACTGATAGCTGATGAGAAGACAACTTAAATTTAAGCTTAAAGGTATCAATGAAATAATTTGACCTCAATTGTTTTTGTTAATTTATAAATAAGTATTATAGAAAAATTCTAAAAACATTAGTGGTTAAATTCATAAGATCATGAATCACTGGCTAAATTTCTTCTGAAATTTGTTCATCTTAGTTCTCTCATGACAATTCTTTTTTTAAATTTTTTTTAATGTTTGTTTATTTTTGAGACAGAGAGAGACAGAGTATGAATGGGGGAGGGTCAGAGAAAGAGGGAGACACAGGCTCCAGACTCTGAGCTGCCAGCACAGAGCCCAATGGGGGGCTCGAACTCACGGACCGTGAGATCATGACCTGAGCCGAAGTCGGACGCTTAACCGACTGAGCCACCCAGGTGCCCTTCTCATGACAATTCTGCATCACGCTGTACAAAGCTTGTTTGCTGAAGTCATCTAACATTTACAGTATTTACAGCCTCTAACTTTTGGACCTGGCAAGTTCTACAACCAGTACTATTTTCCTGTCCTGTAACAGGCACCTATACCAGTAACTCACATATACTATTCCAATTGAGCCAAGGCAAAAGAGTAAATGGCAAACTTATGAACCAACTCCAGCATTATGAAAACTCCCTAGTTCCACCAAACCACAAATATTCAAACTCAGATTTGAGCAGACAGAATGTCAACTTTCATGAAAAATTGAAATTTTAGTAATTATTTTACCAACTATCTTTGACTTTAAGGGAAAAAAAAAGCTATGTAGTATTATAAGCTAATATTTAACTAAAACATTATTTTCTGAGAAAAATTAAGATATTTTAAAAATAAAGTACAGGTTACGATATATCTATCATTTTAAATCAGGTATTCTTAACAAGGTTGCATGCTGGAATCACCTTTAGGGAAGCTTTGAAAATATATGCACTCAGACTAAACACTTACAACTGAATTCAACATTCAACCGTTCACTTGCATACTGATTGGAAAAAAACAAAAAGGAAAACCTAGTATATCTATTCTGACTACGGGCCAAAGGCTTCAACCATTCGTCTCTGTTCTAAGCTTGCTTCACTAGACCCAGATCCAGTCAGTCATAACTCTATTTTTAGCTGAAGACCTCCCACCCTTCCTTCCCCCACCCAAAACCTGTTGCTTAAACTTCAGAGTCTGGTTTACTCATGAGCAAAAAATAGCTGCCTTAATTACTTTTATGTTTCAACTCTTATTAACATATGAAAGCTGATATGAAAAGACTACATCACAAGGACACAATGCAACAGAGAGATTTTTCAGTTCTCCCAGTAATTTTCAGCTCAGATACTAAAATACAGAATTTATTTTATAACACACTACATTAACTGCTTTTCTGCAGAAACTAATAATGGCATACACTGATAATTCATTTTTTTGAACTCATATTCTGGTTAACTGATTTGAAAATTTTAGTCATTTGTCTTTCAAGATCACATCCATACCTTTTCAAGTAAAAAATAGTAAAAACAAAAATAACGAACCCACACAGTAAGGCTATCTTTCATAGTAAAAAATGTTAAGAAATTTGTAACATATTAATTATGTTCCCCAAAATAAAGTATCTTTAAAGTTGTTATGTCAGGCTATAAAGCTAATAAGACTTTAGTTGAGAATATGGAACAATTATATTAAGCTAGTAAGAAGTGTTTCTTATTAAAATGAAAATATAACACAATTTAATTTGTTTGACTTCAGAGTTTCACTACTCTATATGCACCCAATATATAAGAAATTAAAATCAATCACTGACTATTCAACACACTTTTTTAGGTTACAAATGGTACACAAATTAAACAAAGGCAGATTATAGTCATGGTGGAAAAAAGCTTACCTTTCGAATAACTTGTTGCTGTTGTGCATGTTTTGCTCGTAATTCTGACACCTCCTTCCAAAGGGACTCATTCTCACTACATCATTTATTAAGAAACAAAAAAAAAAAAATTCAGAAAGCCAGACATGAAGATATTAAGAATACCAGTGAACTTTGGGGCACCTGGGTGGCTCAGTCAGTTAAGCGTCCAACTTCAGCTCAGGTCATGATCTCACGGTTCGTGGGTTTGAGCCCCACGTTGGGCTCTGTGCTGACAGTCTGCTTCAGATTCTGGATCCCCCTCTCTCTCTGCCCCTCCCCTGCTCACACTCCCTCTGCCTCTCTCTCAAAAATAAATAAACATTAAAAATTAAAAAAAAAAAAAGAGTATCAGTGAACTTTTACTATTATTTTTGAGACTAGAAAAATGTTGATTACATAAAATAACAACTATCTTGACACAGCCGCAGAATCATCCTTTCATAACTATAGTACATTCTACTGTAGGCAATATAAACACAAAAATGTAAGAGTCATGCCTACATCCATATAGTAGTAGGCAATTTACTTCTCTGACAATGTGGTTCATTACTTCTTATTTAAAAAATAAAACAACCTTTCAACTGTGGCTACCAAGTGAATTTAGGACTTGTGCTTAGAAAAGAATTTTTTTTTAATTTTTTTTAATGTTTATTTATTTTTGAGAGACTGAGAGAGAGCGTGCATGCACAAGCAGGGGAGGGGCAAAGAGAGGGAGACAGAGGATCCAAAGCGGGCTCCACACTGACAGCTGAGAGCCCAATGTGGGGCTTGAACTCACAGCTGTGAGATCATGACCTGAGCCGAAGTTGGACACCTAAATAACTGAACCTCCCATGCACCCTTAGAAAAGAATTCTTTTTTTTGTTTTTTAATTTTTTTAACGTTTATTTATTTTTGAGACAGAGAGAGACACAGCACAAACAGGGGAGGGTCAGAGAGAGAGGGAGACACAGATTCTGAAACAGGCTCCAGGCTCTGAGCTGTCAGCACAGAGCCCGACACGGGGCTTGAACTCACAGACCGCGAGATCATGACCTGAGCTGAAGTCGGGACACGTAACCGACTGAGCCACCCAGGAGCCCCAGAAAAGAATTCTTAAAAGAAGTGACATTTACCCAGCACTTCCTATGCTCTAAGCATTATGCTAAGCATTTTATGTGTATTTCTTAAACTTCTCTAAAATCAGTCAAGAAAGGAATTATTAACTCTATTTTATAGAAGAGGACACTGAGACTCAAGAATTGAGAGACCTTGCCTAAAACCACACAGGTAATTTATTATAGTAAATGTTGAAGCCGATCTAAAAGTCTATCAGATTCTAAAACTGTCTACCTTAAAATCTGTTTCAAACACAAGCACAGAAACACTAAAACAAGTTTTAAAGCATGTCTAAATATATGACAAACCAATAACTTGCCTAGTAGTAACTTCATTTCCTTCATTGACTACTTTTATTAAACATGCAACTATTAAATGTTAGCAGCAATGATAACACTGAGAAGGCATGAAAGATAATCTACCTATTAAATGCTCTCATTTTTGCTCTTGTTAATTTCCATAATATCCACCTTCCTCAAGCCAAACTATTACAAAAGGGACTGGATTTACATATAGAGGGTACTGAAAACAAAACTTTCTTTAATACTTAATGAATAACTAGAGTACTTTTTATGACTCAGATATTTAAATTTTAAACACATTTTTTAAAATGTTTATTTTTGAGAGAGAGAGAGAGAGAAAACATGAGAGGGGGAGAGGCAGAGAGAAGGAGACACAGAATCCAAAGCAGGCTCCAGATTCTGAGTTGTCAGCACAGAGCCCGACATGGGGCTCAAACTCACGAACCACGAGATCATGACCTGAGCAAAGTCAGACGCTCAACTGATGAGCTACCCAGGTGCCCCAGACTCAAATATTTAAAGATACTATCATCTATTTGCCTACTAAAACATAAATAGAAGAATGGTTACCTCTAAAACTGATAGGATGAATCTAGGATCATTCCTTAAGAGCTAAACCTGAGATTCAAGGAACTGGGTCAAAAGGTACCTCAGCAGACACAAAACACATATAATAAACTAGGATGATTAAATAATAGATGCAAAATGGGACATCTTAAAATTAAGGCTTATTCAAAAAAGGGAATCATATCCAAGGTTACTCTTTTAATGAAGATATGTGAGTTAAGACAGCTGAACTAATCCCACACTTGAAATGGGAGAGAATACATAAAACTTAAATTACTCTCAAGACCTTGGCACCTATTAGAATAAGAGAAAAAATCTTTACTTACTAAGAAGTACATCTACTCTACATATAAGTTGTTACTGTGGCAAATAATGGTGCCAAAAATTGTAATAAAGCAAAAGCATGTTTCGGTAGATAAAAGATTCAAATAACACTTTACCACGTCTATGTAAAATAAATACCAAGTAGGCCAAGTCTCATGTGTCCTTTTTCCCTATTTTTTTGTCCTATTTTTTCCTAAGAGATGGGCCACATAGAAAAGTCTTATGAAACCACCATAAAAAAAAAAAAAGGATGAGTAACACATGTAGAATTTTTTATGCTTTGTGTGCCCTCATGTGTATGAACATCATAAGAAATCTAACTTAAGTAGAATCATATTTCCTACAACAATTTAAAGATCTACTATTTCATCAGTGAGACTCGTGCATCATGTTGTTTTAACTGCCCTAAATTCTTTTGATCACCATTAAGAAAATACAATATCGAGGTAAAGTCAAGGGCTATAAATCAAAATTAAAGGGAACCAATACTTACAGAAAAATGACCTTTTATCTTGGTTTCAATAATGTGATCTAAGTACTTAAAGCACTAACCTCCAACCCCCAACACACAAATATAAACACCAGCCCCTATATTAAGATTATATTTGGAAATAATACTTTACCTTTTTAATTCAGAAAGCCTGGACTCAATAGTTTCCTGTTTTATTTGAACCTTCTGAGCACTACTTATAATTTTTGTTAAATCTTCCTGACGAATCTTATTTTCTTCTGGTTTTGAAGATGAAACCTTTTGAAAGCAAATTCAGGAAATCAAATACTAAACGCCATATTCGTAATTCAAAGTTTCCCTATTATAAGTAAGTTTTGTAGCCCATTTAGGAAATTAGATTTAGTTCCAAAACGCTCAGGTGAGGACGCTATAAAAAGAATAAAATTCATAGCTTTGCAAAGAGAAAGAATAAGAAATAATCAATCTGTTTTTTGTTTTTTTAAACGTGGAAAAGTTTCTAAGAACAGGAACAACTTAGGGGCTTTTTTTTTTTTTTTTTTTGGTTCTATTTCGCCAAACTCACTGTAATTTCTTCAAGCCTCTTTATTATCACATTCCATGTTTAATTAAATTTATGCAGTAACAGCTGCACACTAGCCCATTTTCTTTCATGGTCCATTAGCTCTTTTCTCCCCTCTCTTTTGTGGATTTAGTAAAATATTTTATTTCAGCAAAAGATACCATTCATTTAAAAATGTATTATTAAATGCTTACTATAATGCAAGCGACTTATTCTGGACATTGGATATTTAGCAGTGAATTAAAGAAAAAGCCCTCCAGAGAGTGGACATTCTAGCAGGAGCTTACATTTTTAAGCTAAATTAGAAGGAGTGAACCATCCCAATATGGATGATTCCTCAATCCTCATAATGTAAAGATTTTCCTTCCCTCTAGAAGGTATTTGAAGACTAAGCCCTCAGGACAGTTGACAGCAGAGAAAAAAATACAAAATAGAGTGAAATAATGAAAGCTTTATTAATCTAAGTCATCCCAACAAGGAACACCTGTGTATTTCTGTACATTCTTAATTTCAACAGGTGAAATATTAAGTCTTGGCCAAAGATGCTACATGGTAATGCCCGAAATAAATCACATTAACAATAGCTCACCTTCCTTTTAATGTTCTCCAACAAGTCATCCTGGCCTTGTTTGAAGTAAGGGTGCTGAAATTCAACAGGACCATCTCTTTCCTGCTTTACAATTCCGGAGTCAATATGCACAACTTTACGGAAACCATCTGAAAAAGAGTAAAAATTTCGATTACTAAAATAGACCAAAGTAAAAGATTTCCTTTTTGCTTATCAACCTAATGGGAAAAAAATGGTTTAATCCATTGATGACAGTGTTCCAAATAAACTGCTATCCATACTCACACATATTCAGTTGCCTCACAAAGCTTGCCATGTTATTGTGCTTGAAATATTTGGGGAGAATTTCTTTCGCAAATCTTTGTTCATCCAAAACCAGAAAACTTTGGCCATTCTGAAAAACAACACAAAAAGTCAATTAGTTGAAGTCCTAAGAGGTGATACATATGAATCCCAAAACTGGGCAGTCCTTCTATGACACTTTCAGATCAACATTTTATTCCTATTAACAGCAACAAGAAACAAACTGTAATTAAGTGCCAAACTGTAATTAAGCTTTTTAATGTCAACCTCAGATGTTTAGTAAGAGTATGTCTCAAACCAAAAGCTATATCATACACTATGGCAAAATATTAGAGAAGAATTTCCCTTAAATCAGAAACAAGAAAAGAAATACTATACGTAGCCAACATAATTATTTAACATTATTTTAAAGCCAATGTAATTAGACAAAAACAGGTAAAATTTAAGAGGAAGTCATATTTTATTGTTATCTGCAACAGACATATCTTTGCACAATCAACTGAAAAACTGTAAAAGAATTCAGTAAGATATCTGGTTACTAATTAATATTTAAAGTCACTAGTGTTCTGGCATACCAAAAAAATAATTTGAAACTTACAATACTGTAATCAAAACAGTATGATACTGTCATAAACACAGAAAGATCAATCGAATAGAGAGCCCCCAAATACACCCTTACATATAAAGCCCAAGAGTTTTTACAAGAGCATCAAGACCATTCAATGGGAAAAGGACAGTTTTCAACAAATGATGCTGGGAAAACTGGATACTCACATCAAAAGAACAAAGTTTACCTTACGCCATATGCAAAGATTAACTCAAAATGGATCAAAGACCTAAACATAAGAAATAGAACTATAAAAATTATATGTGTGTGTGTGTGTGTGTGTGTGTGTGTGTGTGTGTATGTGTGTGTGTATACAAATTTTTTTTAAAGTAGGTTCCATCCCCAGCACATAATCCAAAGTTGGGCTTGAGCTCACAACCCTGAGCTCAAGACCTGAGCTGAGATAAAGAGTCAGAAGATGCTTAGCCGACTGGGCCACTCAGGCACCCCTAAAACTATAAAAATCTTACAATAAAACTTAAGGGAAAAGCTTTATTTGGATTTGGCAATGATTTCTTGGTCAATACCAAAAGCACAGGCAGCAAAGGCAAAAATTGACTAACAAGCCTACCTCAAATTAAAAACTTTTGTGCAAAGAACACCATCAATAGAGTGAAAAGGAAACCAACAGAATCAGAGAAAATATTTGCAAGCTGTGTATCTGATAAGGGGTTAATATCTGTAATAAAGAACTTCTACAACTCAACAACAAAAAGAAAACAACCCGATCAGAAATGGGAAAAGGACTTGAGTAGGTATTTTCCAAAAAAGATAAACAAATGGCCAATAAACAAAAAGGTGTCTAACATCACTAATCATTAAGGAAATAAAAACCAAAACCACAATCACCACTTTACAATATTAGGATGGCAATTATTTTTAAAAACACCAAATAAACAGAAAACAAATGCTAGAGGATGTGGAGAAACTGGAAACCTTTACACTGCTGGTGGAAATGTAAAACATAGTAGAGCTGCTATGGAAAACAGTATGGTAGTTCCTCAAAAAAGTAAACACAGAATTACTACATGATCCTACCATTCTACTATGTATCCAGAAGAATGGGGCAGATACTTGGACAGATATTTGTATACCCATGTTCATAGTAGCATTATTGCAAAAGTCAAAAGGTAGAAGCAACCTGGGGCACCAGGGTGGCTCAGTTAAGTGTCTGATTTCAGCTTCAGTCACCATCGTGAGTTTGAGCCCCGGACTGGGCTCTGTGCTGACAGCTCAGAGGCTGGAACTTCTTTGGATTCTGTGTCTCCCTCTCTCTCTGCCCCTCCCCTGCTTACACTCTCTCTCTCAAAAATAAATAAACATTGAAAAAAATAAAAGTAGAAGCAACCCAAATGTCCACTGACGGATAAATGGACAAACAAAATGTGGTATATACACACAGTATTATTCAGCCTTAAAAAAAGGAAGAAAATTCTGACAGGTGTTACAACATGGATGAACTTTAAAGACCTGCTACATAAAATAAACTAAGCATGAAAGGACAAATATTGTACTATTCTACTCATATGAGATATCTAGAATAGTCTAATTTATAGAGACAAAATGGTTATTAGGGGCTAAGAGGGAGGATTTGGAGTTATTGTCTAAGGTACAAAGTTTCAGTTGGGAAGGTTGAAAAACATTCTGGAGACAGATGGAAGCAATGGCTGCATAACATTGTAAATGTACCTAATGCCACTGAACTGTATACTTAAAAATGGGTAAAATGGTTAACTTTATGTTAGGTACATTTTACCATAACAATTTAAAACTAAAATAGAATAAAGAAATCAATAATAGAAAGATTCCAATAGAAAAAAGTCACATACCTAAAAATAAGTCTTAAAAATATACACAATGTTTATGAGAACATTAAACTATAAAGGGACAAATACAGAACTGTAAAGCTGTCAATTCTCTCTAATTAACCAATACATTAAATTCTCATTTAAGAAGAAAATTTTGGAGACGAGGTGAAAACATGCTAACACAACCAAATATTAGGTATTGAAGTTCACTTGTAAAATAATTATGTAACAACAGGCAAGAAAATACTAAAAACAATGAGAAGAGAGGTGTTAACCTTACC
The DNA here is from genome assembly GCF_018350175.1 of Felis catus. NCBI lineage: Eukaryota > Metazoa > Chordata > Mammalia > Carnivora > Felidae > Felis > Felis catus. The sequence continues at coordinate 109,922,992 of NC_058372.1, read as the reverse complement.
CTATAAAGGTGAAAGGATTAGTGTTTACAAGAGTTTTGTACTAAAGAGACGGTCAAAAAGAAAAAATGGACTACAGAGAACAGAAGCATAAGCAAATCTATTTGAGAATTATATTTACAATATATTATATTATATAATATATAATAACATATAATAATGAATATAATTATATGTGTAATAAGTACAAGTAGCATTCATATCACGGGGAAAATCTGGAGAAAAAAGGATGATTTCATAAACTTTCCATTTGGAAAGAAAAAAAACAAAAGCTCAATGCTAACTCACTGCTCAATGCTAACTCAAAGCTCACAACCATGCTTTTGGGAGTATGAAGTAAATGTAGAAACCATAGTGGTAAAGAATTTATAATTTATTCATGTAAACTGCTAGCTGCCTACCCTATTCCCAAATTTCTCTAACTCCTTTTGATTTTTGTTATTTTAAAGCTAAAATTGTATATTTTTAAGATGTACAACATGATTTAATATATTTATACACATAGAGAAAGGACTACTATAGTCAAGCTAACATCTACATCAAGCTAAAAAGCTTCTGCACGGCAAAGAAAACAAAATAAAAAGAGAACCTAATGGAATAAGAGAAAATAACTGTAAGCAATATATGTGATAAGGGATTAATATTCCAAATCTGTAAGGAACACATTCAATTCAACAGCCAAAAAAGAAAAAGACACAAACAGATTAAAAAAGAACCCAAATACACATTTTCCCAAAGATACAGAAATGGCCATGGCCATCAGGTGTATAAAAAGGTGATCAACATCACTAACCATCAGGGAAATGAAAATGAAAACCACAATGAAGTACTACTTCATATCTGGTAGGATGGCAATTATTAAAAAAAAAAAAAAAAAAAAAAAACTAAGTGTTGGTGAGGATGTGAAGAAAAGGGAACTTTCATATACTGTTTATGGTAATGTGAATCAGTATAACCATTATGAAAACACCATGAAGTTTCCTCAAAAAAATAAAAAATAGAACTACCACATGATGCAACTACCCCTTTCCTAGGTATACACCCAAAGGAAATGAAATCAGTATCTCAAAGCATTATCTGTGCTCCCATGTTTACTGCAGCATTATTTACAATAGACAAGATACGGAAACAACCTAAGTGTCCCTTAATGGAAGAATGGATAAAGAAACTGATACACACAATACACACACAGGAACACTATTTACCCTTAAAAACAAAGAGATCCATCTGGAAAAACACGAATGATCCTCTACTTTGTTATGAACAGAATCACAATTTTGTCTGATTTGCAACCACATTTCTCAGTCCCCCTTACAAAAAGAGGCAGCCAAATATACCCCTGGCAATTAAGATATAAATAGAATGGACTCAGTGGGGCTTCCAGAAAAGGTTCTAAAAGGGGAAAGATTCAAAGTGTCAAACCCCTATATCCCATATCCCTGCTTGGAACTTGAAGCTAATGACTAAAGTTTCAGCAACCCTGAGGTAGAGAAACTAAGTATGGCTGAAAAGACCAGAATGTGACTGGGTATCCTCAGACTTAAAAGGAAAATGCATCTCTATTGTTTAAACCACTGTTTGAATTTCTACTATTTGTGTCTGAAACTAAACATAACTATTAAGAGTTAGAAAAAATTCAATAAAGATGAAAATTAACATAAAAATATTTTAAATACTTATGACAGTTAATTGCATTAAAAATTTCTAAAAAATCAGTAAGATGAAAAATCCAACGTAAAATTTAGAAGAGGCCCAATCTCATTATAATTGTGTAGCAAAACAAATAATGATTTCCTCTTATTAGACTGGCAAAATTTGAAATTTTTTTTTAATGTTTATTTATTTTTGAGAGAGGGAAAGAGAAAGAGCACTAGCAGGGGAAGGGCAGAGAGAGAGGGAAACACAGACTCTAAAGCAGGCTCCAGGCTCTGAGCTATCCAGCACAGAGCCTGATGGGTGCTTGAACCCACAAACCGAGAAATCATGACCTGAGCTGAAGTTGGACGCTTAACCAGCTGAGTAGATTGGCAAAATTTTTAAAGTTTGATGATAATCAGAATTGGCTATTAGGTAATAACTATTGAAATTAAAAATGCATGTTTTTTCCTATCTAAAAAAATGTTACCTTGCTGCCCTCTCAATCTATTCACCCCATTTGTCTTTTCCTTCACTGCAAAACTTAAATTTATTTCAAAGCCCCCTTCTCCAATTTAGTACTATCTACTTACTCCTGTTAAAAACTGGTTTCATTCTCCCTCACTCTACTCAAACTATTTTTTTCTAAAATGTCAAATGCCAAATTCAATGCCTTCTTTTCAGTCCTGATCTTCCCACACTTCTTTGTGGCATTTCATTTGGCACTACTGACAATCTCCTCCTTAAATACTCTACTCTTTTGACTTTGAAACTAAATACTATTAGGTCTCCCCTCTCTCATGTTTCCTTTCAATTTTCTTCACCTATCAAAGGTAGTGTGTTTTTTAGGTTTCTATCCTTCATCATGACACCTTTTACACTCTTTTCCTAGGCAATGTACTGACTTTATTAAATATGATGTTTTATTATAAATGATCACATCTATATCTCTGCCCCATCTCAAACTTCACACTTGGATTTTTCAACTGTTAACATTTTTGCATAATGTTCTTTAATTCACCATGTTCTCAACCTACTGTCTATATCAAATCCATCTTCCTAACTCACCAAAATCAACTTTTTTCCTGTATCCTCCTCCCTGGCAATTGACTGAGAGGGGAAAGGGTCAGAAGTATGACATTAACAACAAAAAGATAAATTAAAAATTCTCAATTTTAACAGCTAGTTAAGGGAAAAATATAAAAAACATTTCTTTTAAAAATAAGAAAAAGTGATCTGTGATCACTGCTTCTATTTGACATGCTGAGGTCTTACCAACACAAAAAAGACAAAATTGGAGGTATAAAGCTCTGAAAGGAAGAACAAAACTATCATTCACAGATTCATGGATGTACACTTAAAAGACCCACATGAGTAAAATGATTAGCCCACTGGTTTATCTATCAACATACAAATGTTATTTGTATTTCTAACTACCAGCAACAGCCAGAATGTACTTTTAACTAAAGAATACCACATACAACATCTTTTTTTTAATGTTTATTCATTTTTAAGAGACAGAGAGAGTGTAAGCGGGATTGGGGCAGAGAGAGAGGGAGACACAGAATCTAAAGCAGACTCCAGGCTCCGAGCTGTCAGCACAAAGCCTGATGTGGGGCTCAAACTCATTAACCATGAGATCATGACCAGAGCCAAAGTCAGACTCTTAACCAACTGAGCCACCCAGGCGCCCCTCCACTTACAATGTCTTAACATACCTACGAAGAATATCTAACAAAGATGTGCAAGACCCAATTACCAAAAATTAAAGAACTTTATTTTTTTTTATTTAAAAACTTTTAATGTTTATTTATTTTGAGAGAGAACGTGTGCGCGAGCAAGGGAGGGGCAGAGAGAGGGAGACAGAGAATCCCAAGCAGGCTTCACACTGTCAAGGCGGAGCCGGACATGGGGCTCAAGATCTCACAAACCGTGAAATCATGACCTGACGTGCAATCAAGAGTTGGATACTTAACTAACTGAGCCACCCAGGTGCCCAAAATACATAATTTTATTAAACAAAATGAATTTTAAAACATGTCTTGTTTATGGGAATATTCAGTATCATAAAGACTTCCATTTTCCCTAATCTGATTTAGTTTCAATGCAATTCCAATTAAAATCCCAACAGATTTTCTTTGGTGGAACTTTAATTTAAAACACATACAGAAGAGGGGCACCTGGGTGACCCAATTGGGTGAGCGTCCAATTTCGGCTCAGGTCATGATCTCACAGTTCATGGGTTTGAGCCCCGCATTGGGCTCTGTGCTGACAGCTCAGAGCCTGGAGCCTGCTTCGGATTCTGTGTCTCCTTCTATCTCTGTCCCTCCCCTACTTGTGCTCTGTCTCTCTCAAAAATAAATAAATGTAAAAGAAAAATATTAAAACACGTACAGAAGAACAAAGACCAGCAAGAGTCAAGGTACTCCTGAGGAATAAGCTACCCTCCCAAAAGCAAGACAGTATAAAGCTACAGTAAGACATGCAATGAGGGAAGAAAAAAAAAAGTTCAATGGAATGGAATAGAGACCCTAGAAACAAAATCACAGTATCTACCTTGATTACTTTTGCTATAAGACATAAGTAGCAATACACATCACCACAGAAAGAAGGAACTACTCAATGAAGGGGCTAGGACAACTGAGTATTTATATGGAAAACAATGAAACTGAATTCCTTACACCACTCACAAAAATCAATTCCAAGTGAATTAAAGACTTACACAAAATATGCAAACTTTTAAAACTTTCAGGAAAAAAAGAAGAGAAATGGAAAAGTATTTTTCTCTCCCTGAGGTAGAGGTAAGAAAAAACATCCAGAAGAAACAAAAAGCATGAACAAAAAAGATGAATATATTAAATTATACTAAAATTTAAAACTTGTACTCATCAAAAGATAAGCTTCAAACTAGAAGATATAAGCAACACATAAACCTCCAAAATGTATATACAGAATATACAAGGAATTTCTACAAATATTAAAAAATAAACTACCCAAAGGGCGGCTGGGTGGCTCAGACGATTGAGCGTCCAACTTCGGCCCAGGTCATGATCTCACGGTTTGTGGGTTTGAGCCCCGTGTCAGGCTCTGTGCTGACAGCTCAGAGCCTGGAGCCTAATTCAGATTCTGTATCTCCTCTCTCTGCTCCTCCCCCACTCACCTCTCTCTCTCAAAAACAAATAAACATTAAAAAAAAAAAAAGATAAGCCACCCAATAGAAAAATGGTCACATACTTCATAGAATAGGTAACACATATGGCCAATAAATATGAAAAGGTGTTTGAACATATTAGTAATCAGGGAAATATAAGTTAACACCTCATTGAGAGAACACTTTACATCTACTAGATCAGTAAAAAATTAAGAACAATGATAATATCAAGTTTTGAGGATGTGAATTAATGGAAAATCTCATGCATGGCTAAGTATAAGAGTGTTTAATCTCTTTGGAAAACAATTTGAACTATCTTCAGGTCGAAGAGTTCATATCTTATTTTCGAGCAATTCCACTCTTCAACATAGGTACCTATATATACCTTAAAGAAATTCTTGCTTATACACACCAGGAGAGGTATATAAAAATACTCATAATAGCACTTGACACAGTTGACCATCTTCTCTATCTTGAACCATTTTTTTCCATCAACTACTATAACCTTACTCCCTTGTTTTTCTCCTATTGCACGGTTCCTTCTCAATCTCCTTTGCTAGCTTTTTCTTACTTTCCTGCCCTCTAGAAATTAGAATGGCCTGTCTTTTAGCTCCTTCCATCTCCATTTCTCTCCCTGGATGATCTCATCCAATCCCATGGCTTTACCACTCACAAACTCCAATGCCAGTGTCTTATATTCAAACATCATATTCAACATTTCCACGTGGATGTCTTGGAGTGTAGAACTCATTCAGACTGTTCAAAAATATTCCTGTTTTCCTTCCTAGCACTGAACTTCCCTACCTCCTTTGAAATTAGGTGTAGTCATATGAATAAGTATGGTCAACAAAATGTAAGCTAAATTTTCAAGTAACACTAGTGTTCATTTGTAATATCAAAGTTAATACGGCCAAACAGAATCTCTACCTGCATTTCTCTGAATACTCTCCCATCTGAGCAAACGGTATCATTTATCTTCTTGTTTAGGCCAAATCTGAGTCATTCTTAATTCTTCTCTGTCTTTCCTGTACTCCAGACAATTTATTAGTAAATTCTGCTGCTTTACCTTTAACGTAGATACCAAATCCAACAACTTCTCACATCTGCACCGCAAATACCCTAGTCTCAGCTACACTATTTTTTTTTCAGCTACACTATTTTCAATACCATAGTGGAAAACTGTGATAATCTACAAACTAGTTCCCTAGATTTCCAATCTTCTTACTACAGCCTTAAGGCCCTATACCATCTGTTCCTGCTACTTCTCTAACCTCAATCTCACATTCTCTAAAGATATTCTAATCACAGGGGCCTTCTCCAATCACATGAACATGCCATGTTCAAAGCCTTTACATCTGCCATTCTCTTTCGCCTGGCCTAATTGTTCAGGTGTCTGCTCAAACATCATGTCCTCAGAGAGGCTTTCCTCATCGATCTACCTAAAATGCCCACAAATCCCAGATAACTATGTGCTAGTTATCAGTTTATTGCTCCAAATTCATTTTCCATTGTCTCTTTTGCAACCGTGGGGCTGGGTCCCTTAAATATCTTTTTCTTGAAGGCATGGTGATAAGCTTTGTCAATAGAAGATACTAAAGAGATTATATAAGAGGAGGGGGGTTCTCCTTCCTATTTCCTGGTTCCTCAACATTGACAGGCTCCTACAGTGTAGGCACATTCTCCAGCACCTAGCTCTTGCAGTACAGAAGGTCAGCAGCAGAAGGCCAACAGCTTCCCTCAGCTTTCTCTCTCCCTTCGAAGGTTTCAAACCAGAGTATTTCTAGCAAGACATGTCCCCACAAATAGCTTTCAAGGGTGCTCTAGAACAAGGACTGATAAACCTTTTTTTAAAGGGTTAGACAGTAAATATTTTGGGCTTGCAGGTAATAATACCTTATAGACAATATGTAAATATATTGAGCATGGTTATGTTCCAATTAAACTTTATTTACAAAACAGATGACTGGACCATGGGCAATAGTTTGCAAACTGCTGCCTTAAAGGAGTATTTCTCCCACAAGTTCTGAAGGATGAGCTTCCAATAAGTTCCACTAAAGTGGCACCGGTGGTTTCTTTGCCATTAAGTGAGACATAGTCATATTCTTATAACTGCCAGCCCTATATTCTTTAGAGTGTTTACTCCAATTCCTCTGATATAGTTAGTAATTCTACATTTTCCCTGTTTAAAATATTTAAAAGTAATTCTTTCCTTCTTTTATACTATGTGACTTCTGTCTCCTACTTAGTCCTAACTGTTATCTCTCTTTAACCTTCTTTATTTCCTTCATGGTACTTACCACTAACTAAAATTATATTATCTGTGTTTGCTTACTTTTTAATTATCAGTGTCCTCCACTAGAATATAAGGTTTATAAAGCCACTTTGTTCACTAGTGAATGAATTCCAAGTACCTAGCACACTGCTGGTCATAACATACTCATGATAAATATTTGTGAGTAACAAAATAAATGAATCATTGGCCACAGTGGACCAAATTATCTTTTTAGAAGTTTAACTCTTGGATCCTATCAGATGAATGCCCCTTGCTTATATTTTTACGTGCTCTCCCTCTCTCATACAACCCTCCTTCACTCATACTCTGTGTCTCTGTTTATGTCATTCCTTCAGTCTCCACTCTACAATTAGTAGATAACCTCTGAGTGCAAAAATTCCATCTTACTGCCATTTAAACCTGTGAGGCTCAAACAATAGAACATAGAACTCTCCCAACACATTTCACAAGGGGAAGAAAGCCACTACTGACTGTGTAAGGTGGGAGAGATGGGTAGCTTCTTTTTAGGCTTTACCCATAAAGGTTGGCAAGCTTCCAAATAACAACAGTTGTTAGTGCTCAAATTGGTACTCATTTAAAAACATCCAAAATATTCTTAAATAATCTAATACTTTAAACGCACTAATCTAAAACATTTTTCAGAACAGAAATTTGTAACATTTTAAAAACAGTCCATAACTTTTTAATGTTCACCAGCCATTCCTTCTGAGTCTTTTGTTCACTCCCTTTTATGTATACAAATAGAAAATACTCATCAATGAATCTTTCAACTTTTCTGTAGATTCATCTAAAGTGGATTTTACCCCTATTCGGGCACATCTGTGGCTTTCTTGTTTTCAACTTAGTGTAATAATGCAATGGTTTCTGGGAAGCTCAAAACGATACCAAAACATCAGAATCTGAATGCTCAAATTAATTCAAAACAGCTAGAAAACAGGAGACTAATTCTGGTTTTGCTCCATTTCCCTCCTATTTCCTGATTTGTCTATACTGATTTGAGAGAGATGGAGAAGTAGAGAATGTCAAAGGGCACAGATGGGTATGAGGTCTCTAGCAGAAATCACTTCTTGGTCTTCTCAAACAATATGAACAGAGACAAAGGTAATAACACTAATAAAACAATGACTTCCAGTTCTTTCCTGCTTTTATAACTGCTTCACTTCGACATACACTATCAAATTTCAGTAACAGTAAAGACTGTTCCTCACTATCAATGGCAAGAACTTCCATCCAACTTCTACAACCTCTTGTCCCTGAATATCAAGTTTCTGCAGTTGCTTCCAAGTTAAACCTGTGCCTTCTGTTTAGGACTTGGTTACATTTAAAACAGCTTTAAGTTGCCCAACAGTACTATCTCTGTCCCTGATTCTGGCAATAGACTGCCTACCAGAGCCAAAATAGCTATACAAAATTTTGAAGTTATAGAAAATGTTAAAAAAAGAAAAAAAGAAAAAAGAAACTTTCAAGGGGAGAATATGGGGGAAAAAAATATGTACAAATATCTTAAAGACACTCTGATCCAAAGACATTTCTATTATTTGAATCAATAACACATTTAGTATAGTTTTGATTGCTCATATATTTCTATAATTAATCATGATAATGGGCCATTATTTCATTTTTCATTTTTGTCATATTACAAGTTTCAAGAAAAACTAGCTCTAAGAGTAAGTCTTCAAGAATCTTAAGCCAAGCTTTTCAAACTGTAGTTGGTTAAGTTTTTCCCCCTTGCCTTACTCTCAAGCTAGAGGAGTAAATTATTTTCCACAAGTTAAAAAAAAAAAAATTGCATAAAAGATTTCCTGGTTTCCAAAACATCTGCTGCTTCTAAAAGGTCTTAATATGATTTTCACTCAGATAGTATAAATGCTAAATTACCTTGACAGAAATTCAGCAAAACACATTTGAAGGAAACCAGAAACAACCATAAATAGCAACTTTTAAAAGATAAGAGTAACTTATTTAGTTTTTTTCCATTTAACATCATTGTTTAATTAATGTTTTACCTTTCATTTCATTGTTAACACTGCTTTTGGAAAAGTCTATGGGAAAGTAATAGAGACAGACGTCCTAAGCAACTAAGCTAAGCTCTAGACAACATTAATCCAGAACTGTCCACTGACTTGTGAAAGGGTAACATTTTGATATAAACTAAATATTGTGCCAAAGTGTATTAAGGGAAGTGCTTCTGATGGAAGACTGATCCGAGAGGTCAAAAATCTATGTTAGAGTCCCATCTCCAATAATGGGCTAGCTTTGTAATTATGGATAAGAAATCTAACCTAAGCCTCAACCCTCATCTATATAATGATGAGGCTAAACTGGATTATCTCTAAGATTCTTTTCAGGCATAATTTTATTTTTATCATCCCTACCACTTCCATTACATATCCCAAAAGATTTCATTGATTCACCATTATTAAATACCTAATGTGTCCTTGGTACCAACACGGTCTCTGCCCTCAATGAATTTATATTTTAACTGTCCCATTATGTATAAGAAAATTAGTAAAACATAAGCTTAGACCTATGGGATAAATAAGAATTATTTTTTTAAATGACCATACAAGCCAAAAACGTATAATAAAGTCAGCTTGGGTGGGAGAGACTCTCAGTCCAATCTCTAATAAATAACGAGGCTGAGTAACAGCAGTCTGTGCTGATCCATCCCTGTCAACTTTTAATCCTTCTGACTGATGAAAAGCATGAGACATCTGTTTATTTTTAAGTGTATGCTGGCGGCTGGCTTCCTTATTTTCACCTTTCTTTGTACAACTGTACAGAATTCATCAAATACTTAACACACACCATCCAGCTGATGATACTGACCTTTAAAAAAATTAAGTCCTAGAAGGGGTATAAAGAAATGAACAAATGACAGTAATATAAGAAAGAATATGGGGTTAACACTAGTCAGAAACTCCCATGTACTCAACACAGTGCTCCCTTTTAAAAGTAAAAGTGAGAGCTATAATAGGACAGGAATAGAAAAGAGAGAAAGAAGGGAGGTAACATTTACCCAGCACTTAACAGGTGCCAGGCACTGTGAAGGTAGTTTTCACTTACTCTTCAGCAACCCTCTAAACAACTAAATACCCCAAACAGATAAGAAAAATCCACTCCGCTTCACAAAATGATTCCAACAGCCTGAGAGTGCATTCAAACGCAAATGCACTATTTATGTAATAATCATTCTGCTTAGAATCTTGTATTTGGAACTGGAAGGGTCTTGCATCACCCAGGCAACCCATTCATCTTAAGGACGATGAAACTTAGGCCAGACAAGATAAGGTGCTTGACTAAGGTCATTCCTGTTTAGTGGCGGAGTTGGGATCAAACCAATAGTCAAGGCATCATATCCCACTCTCCCAGTAACTGTTCAGCGAAATTTAGTGATTCATGTTAGCTTCTCACCAAGTTACTGAACACCTGTCTATTACAGCACTTTTACTAAAATAATCACAAAAACCCGTTTATATATACAAATGGCTCAGAATTTCCAAAGAATGCTGTACCATTTTCTATACAAGATTTCGAAACCCAATGAGAAACAGTAACCTGCGTTTGAACATTTGCCTGTATCCCTCGGACTGCTCTCCTCATAAAGAACCCAGCGCCAAGCGGGGTGTATTTTTTAGTGAGGAGAATCGGGTCGCTGAGGTAAAGATTTCCTCAGACAAACCCTCGCGCCCAGGGCTGCGTGTGCCCTCAGCGATTCGTAACCCGCGAGCCCGGCGGGAGGACGGAGAATGAGTGTGCAGTAACGTGGCTCCGGCGCCCTCGTCTCCTCGGCCGCCTTCGCCCTGCCGGGCCGGTTCCGAACGCCGACGGGGCCGGACCGTTACGGGGCCTCCCGGGCCGCGGCGCGGGCCGCCCCTCCCCCACCGCGGCCTGAGCCAGCGGCGCCGGCCGGGACCCCCGCGGCTCCCCGCGCGAACAATACGAGGGGTCCCTCGCTAGGCTGACCGCCGGGGCCCGCGCCACCCCGCCACCCCGCGCCGCGGGCCGCGCAGAAGGCGTCGAGCCGCAGGCCGCGAGAGACAGCCCCACGGGAGGGAGAGAGAGGGGGAGAGTGAGGGGGGGGGAGAGAGAGAGAGAGAGAGAGAGAGAGAAGGCGGTTAGTCAGGGGGTTCGGAGGCCGCCGTGCCCTCACCCCTACCTGGCTCCAGGTGATGAATTCGTTGGTATGGGTTTCCTCCACAAGCGTCCACAGCTTGCTGAGGAAAGCCGGCACGTTCGAACTCTGCTTCATTGTTAACCAGACGCAGGGATTCCAAATTCTACACCCGAACACGGCGGTGGCGGTGGCGGCAGCAGCGGCGGTGGTGGTGGTGGTGGTAGTGGTGGTGGCGGCGGCGGCGGCAGCTGCTGCTCCGGGAGAACGCCCACAACGCAGGCGCAGCAGCTCCCGGGCCCCGCCCCCCAGCCTCGCCAAGCGCGCAGCGAGGCGGGGAGGACCGGCGGCCGCACATGACGGACAAGTCTCGGCGTTCGGCCTCTGCGCACTGGTCCCGCGCCGGTCCCGCTTCCGACCAATCCCAGGCGCGGACCACAGGACAAAGAAAAGCAATTGGGTGCTGCAGGCGAGGAGGGGGTGGGAGCAGAAGGGGGTGCTGCCTTCTTATTCGCCTTTTATGCAGTAGCCGTCACTGTAGCGGACCTTAGGCTTAGTGGACTGTGTTTGGTTGTTTCACGTGGAAACGGCTTTGGGTTTCTGAGCTGTGGCTGGGAGGCTACAGAAAGTCCTCGGGGGTATTCAGCCATAAGTTTGGAAAGCAAAGTGTGGTTTGCGCCAGGCAGGAGGAAGTATAATAATTCACATGGGGAGGGGGGGCGGGGTAGGGAAGCAGCTTTCGAACATGATGTGCTAGGCCCCAAATTGAAACTGTCTTAAAAACAGTAAGGCTTGCAGTTAAATTTTCATTAGGCGAAAACGGTTCCATTAAAATACGTTTGTCAAAAAGAGGAATTTGAATAATAACTCTTAACTAAGTGTGTACTTCAGTGAACCAGGCGCGGTAATAGACCTTACGTGCTGTTTTTAATCTAACACACAGTGAATGCCAACTATATGCCCAACATAAAAATAGTCTCATTTGTACCCTTTTAATAAATTAAAATAATCATTTCTGTATATACTTAGCAGGTATATTTTTGTTTCCCAGAGACTGTCTGATACAGTGAAGAAAAAAAAAATGAACAAGGAGTCAGCATATCTGAATTTAAACCCAGCTTCAAGGACAGTTGAGTGGATATTAAATTACACTGGTCTGTGTAATTTAGAGTAATCTCTTAATCTGTCAGTGCCAGACTTCCCCTTTTCCTCACTGGAAATAAGACTATCTCTTTTTTTTTTTTTTAACCCATGTAAGATAATAGGTGTGGAAATATAAAAAAATTGTACAAAATTAAACCTTTTTTTTCCAAAAGTCAGCATGTGAATATAAGAATATACAAACAAATCAGAGATAATAACTTTATACAAAATGGTGGCTCAGTCGGTTAAAAGTACAATATCAACTCAGATCACGGTCTCATGGCTCCTGAGTTCAAGCCCCACACAGGGCTCTGTGCTGACAGCTCAGAGCCTGGAGCCTGCTTCGGATTCTGTCTCCATTTCTCTCTGTTCCTCCCTGCTTGTGCTCTCTCTCTCTTTTTCTCTCTCAAAAATAAATAAATACTTAAAAATTCAAAAAAAACTCACCATAGGATTGCTTTACTTCCTAGGTGCATGAAAAAGAATGCATTAAAAAGAAAATACATACAATTTCCAATGAGTAAATATTTATTGAATAGTGAGTTTGCGTTCAGCCCTCATCTATTTGCTGAAGCAAAATCAGATATCTGACAGGATACATCCAATGTGTCTGCATAAAAGAACTAACATTTCAGAGCACTTATATATGCCCAGGGCTTTGTCCATATTATCTCACTTAACCCTCAAAACAACCCAATAAAGCAGATCTTATCATCCCATTTTTCTAATGAAGATTCTAAGGCCCAAAAGTGAATTAATTTACCTATATAGCAGTTAGTAAACAAGAGAGGGAATTTACACACAGGGTTTATTAAGCTCAAAAGCCTGTGCTCTTTCCATTGTATGATGTTGGCACCACCTCAATCCTTAAGATGCTTATATTCTAACTCAAGAAACAGGATAAACACAATGATCAGAAGTCAATGGTTTTTTTTAAAAAGAACTAAATTTATGGCATAAAAATACTAGGAAAGTTTAGAAAGACAGTTAAGTAAATTAAGGTAGTAAAGGAAGATGTCACGGAGGATGGTGACCTTAAGTTGGGTCTTGTACAGTACAATTGCATATGGATAGCTGAAAGGAAGACAACAGGGAGCAAAGATAGGAGGCCAATAAGCATGGAGAGTGACAGCTCAGGAGGTAAGATTGGTAGTGTCTGAGGGGAAAATGTGGCCTAGTTTCATGGCACTGTAGTATTTCCATCTTAAAAAAAAAAAAAAGGTGTGGTTTGATACAAGCAGAAGCTACTCTTTGAGCATTCAACCTGTAGGCTTGTGGGTTATAGGGCTCTGTACTTTAATGCTTGGTTTAATGCTTTGCTGTCACCATCTTGAAATTCTTCATTTTTGAACAAGGTATCCTGCATTTTCCTTCTGCATTGAGCTCTTCAAATTCTGTAGCTGGTCTGCTTTCAATATATTGCATATTATAGATCAGTGGTTCTCCAACTTAAACATACATCCAAATCATGTGGAGGGGGAAGATGGTCAATATAACAAATAAACAGGTATCACTTTGGATAGTATTTATCCACTCATGAGACCAGCTAAGGAGATAAGTTGTTAACCAGGAAACCTGGTGATATGACCAGGAAATAGATGATGTGTCTAAAATCACATCTCTTTGGAATTGAAACCATGTCTTTCATAGTCTGAAACATGTTTTTTTTTTCCTTTTATACCAGTGTACCTCAAACTTAAGCCTACATTAGAATTGCCTGGAGGGCTTCAGAAAAAAACAGATTGGTGCTTTTCCTCCTACTCCACCAACTAGATCTGAAGTGCAGGTTTCTAACAAGTTCCCAGGTGATGCAGCTGCTGCTGACCTTGAGAACCACTATTATAGAGAAAAAATTAGTAAGCTGACTTTCCTTTGCTAACATGTACAGACTTCTTGTTACTCACCCTTCACCTCTTAATAAAATGCAGATGTTCCAGAAATAATTTAAATGACTGTTTTCTTTTTCTATGAACCTAATCCTAATATTAATTGTAATTAATAAACTTTTTGAAAACTTTAAGTACTGACTAGAGACATTTTGGGGGGAAGAGAAAATCATTATTGAACCATTTGCACTTATATGACACTCAGTTATAAAACTGGGAAGGGAAGAAAACCAAATCAAGCTAATTCACAGTTATTTGCCACCTACAAATCCCACAAATATAAGAAACAGATTTGACCCAGAGTTCACAATTCTGAAATATTTACAATAGTAGAGAATAAAAATGTCACTTTCTTAAAGTGAATTGCCTCCTGTTGACTCCAAATTTAAAAGTCTAAATATGTCTGTGGCTCGTTTGCAGCCTGAGTGTAAGATTTAGAAGATTTAGAATAACATCAGAAAATATGAGTGGCCTAGGATTTTACTTAGGAAACAGAATAACATATTGTGGGACACTTCGATGCTTCAAAGCCTCTAATTCAGACTGTATAAATTCTACCTAATCAACTATGCAAAACTAGTTGGAATCAGTAGTGCAAGCAGAACTGGCTTTTAAAGATTATTTTCAAGCATAGTATGACTGAAACCAAAGGGAAACTGCACAGAGGTTTCCATCTACATTCCTATCTGGACAAGCTGTTAAGTTTCTTCAATTTTGGAATGAAGCAGGGGGGTTTAGGCAAATCACTAGACGCCTCCAAGTCCTAGATCCTTATGTATAAAATATGAGTGAAAATACCTGTTGTACACACTTCACAGAGTGGTTCTGAGGATCAGATAAAATGCTTCTTCCTCCAGCCCACCTTACAATCTTTCGAGATATCTTTCTGAAACACAAATCTGAAAAGTTTACTTCCTGACTTAAAACCGTTCAGTAGCTTCCCATAAACTTCAAAATAAATTCAAACTCCTGAAGATGGCATAAGACATCTTTTGTGCTCTGATTACACCTGTCTTTCCAATCATTGTCTACCACTCTTCACCTTGCCCTACCCTTAGCTATACCCAACTGCTTGATACCCTACTGGTCACGTTCTTTCACACCTCTGCATATTTTTCTGCAAGCTGTTTCTTCTGTGTAGAGAGACCTTCCTCTACCCCATTATACCTCAAGTTTCTCCTTAACCCTCAAGATTGAGTACAATTCTATACAGAAGTCATCTCTTTTATGAAACTTCCCTGGAGACCTTTATTATAGCACTTATTATATCATATTGTAATTATTTACATGCATTTTTAAATTTTTTTTCAACATTTATTTATTTTTGGGACAGAGACAGACAGAGCATGAATGGGGGAGGGGCAGAGAGAGAGGGAGACACAGAATCGGAAACAGGCTCCAGGCTCTGAGCCATCAGCCCAGAGCCCGACGCGGGGCTCGAACTCCCGGACCGTGAGATCGTGACCTGAGCTGAAGTCGGACGCTTAACCGACTGCGCCACCCAGGCGCCCCTACATGCATTTTTTATACTAGACTATGTAACTCCAACATAGAATATGTCCTATTTATATTTATTTTCATCATCAATGGCTATCACAGTGCCTTGTACATATTCAACTCTCAATGAATATTTGTTGAATTAATCAATGAATAAATGAACAGTTGAGTGTTAAGACCATTTAGTCTTCCATGTTCCAAAAATTTGGCATTAGTTGTTCTTCTCATATGTTCCCATGGCATGTAGACCTTGAGCCTCATGGTATTTACCACACTGCTACTGATCATTAACTTCTAAGCAGCCCTTCTGGCCTGGAAGATTGTGCTTACAATGTTCACTGTTGTATCCTTAGCAGCAAACATAGTGCTAATAATATAGAAACTACTCAATAAATATTTGCTGAATGAATAATTTCAGTTTTAGAAACCTTTGGATAGAATGTACTCTACTTAAGGAAACTCCTGGGGCACCTGCGTGGCTCAGTCAATTGAGCGTCTGACTTCGGCTCAGGTCATAATCTCAGTTTGTGGATTTGAGCCCTGTGTCAGGCTCTGTGCTCACAGCTCAGAGCTTGGAGCCTGCTTCTGATTCTGTGTCTCCCTCTCTCTCTGAGGGAGATTATAGTCCCAGGGATTGAGGGCATTTGTCTTTGAAACAAACAATGCTTTGGTAACAGTAGCAAAATGCTTTGAGATCCTATAGTAGGCTTTTGAATAAGTAGAGAACGAAAAAACTATACAAGTTAATTTCTTAAAATTTTTTTTTAATTTTTTTTAACATTTATTTTTGAGACAGAGAGAGACAGAGCATGAACAGGGGAGGGTCAGAGAGAGGGAGACACGGAATCTGAAACAGGCTCCAGGCTCTGAGCTGTCAGCACAGAGCCCGATGCGGGGCTCGAACTCATGGACCGCGAGATCATGACCTGAGCCGAAGTCGGCTGCTTAACCGACTGAGCCACCCAGGCGCCCCAATTTCTTAAAATTTTTAAGAAGATCAAAGAACCTTCTTTTTTCTAAGGCTACAACTTAGGTGCAGAGGCCCTGGCTGAGTAAGCCTTTTAAATAGAACATGTGTTAGTACCACTTGTACCAGCCTGGGGCTGGGACTGCTCTACATGAAACCTCCACTATATGCCAGATTTGCTAAAATCTGATCCATCACCCAACAAAGGTGACAAGTCCAGGTTTGCACAGGACTTTCCATTTTAGTACTGAAAGTCCTATGCCACAGGTACTCCCTTAGCCCCAGGATGGTTGGTCACACTAACTGTAGCCTCTTCCAGTTACTGTTATTGGACAGGAAAGAGGGACTCATCAAGCTAAGCCAAAGAGCTTGTATAGCAGTCAGTGCAGATGAGGGATCTGAAATTTAAATACAACTCGTACTTAGCCATTCTGGAAGCAGGCTGAAGGTACTCTTTCACAGGTATCCCAACAACTGTATGATAAATAGAAGAACTTCATGTATCCCACAAATTAATATCCCAATGGAGGCCCAGACCCACAAAGAGAGATATTGATAAGAAAGAAAATTTAAGGCCAGAAAATTTAAAAAGACTAGAAGCATTAAAAAATGTAGTAGATCAGCAATGGAGTCTGTGGTATAAGACTTCCATTATTTCTACTAGAATAGCATCATGATAGGGTTCCAGTTTCCATCCCCCTGGGACTGGTCTTGCTCCAAGTGGAAGCAGTGGCTAAGGTAGGTGTTTGGACTTCATCTTTCTAGATAGTAGGTTTTAAATGATCATTGTATTCAAATCATTTGATGATGGAGATCTGAGCCCCTTTAACAATTAAATGAACTGGGTTATATGGCTTGAGTACAGAAATCTACTCATACCTTGAAGACAAATCTACTCATTCCTGGAGCCATTGGCTTCAGTCAAGAGGTATCATGGATGTGTGGCATCATCTGAGAGGCGTGTAGGGAGAGATGGCAATGATTGGAACACTTCTCACCTCTTTAAAGTTTAGCCAAGTACTATGAGCAGCATCCAGGGACTCGCTGGAAAGGGAAATGTCCTTTTTGGTGTGTGTGCTCACAGTGTGGTTAGAATAGATAAAACTGAATGACTTTTGACCTTCCAGAGAAAAGTCTGACATTGTTTGAATGTCAGAATGTTTGAAGGACTTGCAAGAACACATTAAAGAACTGCTAATTAATGGTAGGACTCTTATTTATAAAGACTTTATGATAATTGTTACATTTGCTATAATTTATTTTAAAATACTGCTATTTAAACAGTGGTCGGTAGTGTGATAATTCATTGTAATCTATCCCTAGGGGCAGTTAGTTAGCATTTGAAATACCCTAATTAGGAATGCATACTCCAGGGGTGGTTAGTTAGCATTTAAAAGACTAATCAAAAGCCTACTCACTGAAGTAGTCTTAATTTTATTTTATTTTTTATTTCATCAACTCCAAAAATTTTGTTAATTTAGGATAGGGAATGTGGAAGTGGTTTTTCCTTGGTAAAATGAAGTTTAGGATATGTGTATTGGCTAGATACAGTGTATTGGCTTTCTCCACTGTTGACTAACCTAGGCTTCAAGATACCTTGAGCCAGAGCCTACGCCCTTCTGTAAGTACCCTAATCTTAGGATTCTGGTAGGCCTGTATTCAGAGGGCTTTCCAGGTCAGTCTGGAAGATTTGGGTAACCTGGCTCAAAGTAAAAATGAAGGCCCACATACATATTTTAGAACAGTTAACGATCATGTTCACAAACTGTTAAACTTAATAACTGTTAAATAAAATATGTTCTCCCTTCTTACCTTGATAAATATCTTCATAATAACAAATTTGAAAGAAATATATAAAAGCTATAGTATTATAAGACACTAAGTTGGCAAAATATCCAAAATGACCAAATTTAATTATTATTATGTAGCATTTTGTTGGTTAGGAAATGGTGTCT
Organism: Felis catus; assembly: GCF_018350175.1. NCBI lineage: Eukaryota > Metazoa > Chordata > Mammalia > Carnivora > Felidae > Felis > Felis catus. Next base: position 109,904,354 of record NC_058372.1, on the reverse strand, counting down.
TAGATGATGATTAAAATAGAGACATATATAATTCATAAATTATCATATGTTTATTCTACAAAATTGTGTTTTCTTGCCTTTATTTCAACAAAATAATTAGTTACCAAGATTTTCACATGATTTGTGTTCTATTGATGGTAATAATCAAAGTATTAAAAATGTAAGCATTTTCAAGGCACAATTATGTTTAAAATCCAGATTTGAATATATTTCATAAAATATTATTTAAAATAAATACAAAAAATTGAGAAATTAAAGTTACACTTATATGTTTAAGTTTAAATATTAAGAATTATGTAAAATTTAAAATTAAATGTAAATTATAATTAATACATTTAAAATTTTAAATGGTGGCACTTTCTGGTTATCTTAATGCTGCTGCGAGCATTGCTGCACATACATAATTTTATGTATTTTGTCTTTCTTGCTTGACAAGGCATAGTGGAAATTCTTTCAAGTCAACTAACACAGCTATAATTTACTTCTTTTAATGACTCCATGGTATTCCATGGTGTGTGTGGAGCACAGTATATTTAGCCATTCTGCTACTTACTGGTGGGCATCTGCTTTGTTTCAAGGCATTTATTTATTTATTTCACTCTGAAAGACTGCAAACAAAACAAAATAAAACAAAAAACCTTAAACATGTCTTTAAATACTCATGCTTTTATTTTTTAGATTAGCTAATTCAGGTTTTTGTGTATAATTTTGCAGGGTAAATCTACCCTTCCAAGTATTGTACTGGCATATAAAGAGAAAGTCCTGCTGATTAAAAAGCCCCACATTTGAGCTAACAGAATGCTACTGTATACGTATCCAACACTAAGACGCTCCTAGCAACCAGAAAAGTCAACATCATGCTTCTTTGGGAATAACAAACGTTTAAGCTTGATAGAGAAGGATCTAATATTTGGTGCTAAGGGGAGTTTTGACTATTAGGTAGAAATTAAAGGAGTACTTTTATCCTTTGGTATCTTTGTAACAAATTAATACAAACCCAGAAAACTATAGATTTTATTACACATGACTTTGCAGGCACTGGTGGCTGAAGATAAGCTGTTTTTGGGTCTGTGTAATTCTGGTTTACTTTTCAGTGGATTAAACATATAACTGTCAGTAATGATCTCCTTCAGTCCTTGTCAGCTGTGGGGAAAAGAGTAAAGGAAAGGAACTAGCATTATGGAGATATTTACTGAAATTGAGACCCAGAGAGGTTTGATCACATTTCATAAATTCACAATCAGTATGATATGTATTTAGTTTTTTGATTTGGAACTTTTTCACTTTAAAGCATATGTCTTTCCACCACCTGTTTAGGATTTACCCTTTGAGGACCCTCACAGAATTCAAACCAAACCTGGTAACCCAGGTCTTGTATCTGTGTGCCCAGAGTGAGTGCTTGGTTTGTCCAATCTACAGTTACAGTCTTCCCATTTGACTCTTTTTACTCCTCTGGACCCTATAACTGGGATTCAGTCATAGTTCTCTGATTTGCACTCCAATTCTGATGCTAGTCCCAGGACCCTCCCTCGATTGCCCATCCACTTGGCTGGGCAGCTCCCTTAGTGCTCAGCCAAAGTGAGACTCCATAATTCCAAATATAACAGGGGTGCCTCAGTTGCTCAGTCACTTAAGTGACAGACTCTTGATTACAGTTCAGGTCATGATCTCACTGTTTGTGAGGCAGAGCCTGTTTGGGATTCTCTTTCTTCCTCTCTGCCCCTCCCCAATGCATGCACACTCTCCTGCTCTCTCTCTTTATCTCCCTCAAAATAAATAAATAAACATTAAAATAAAAAAAGAAACTGCAATTAAGTTCTGCATTTTCATAATGACTGCTTTGATACTTTATGAAAATATAAAAATCTGCAATAAACAAAACGAACACAAAGAAAAACATGTTTTGGTTCTCTTACTTTGCCTAGTGCTTAGTTAGATAACTGGGTGCTCTGGTCTCAAATCTTGCTTCAACCAGATGGATCATTTAGATCTTGATGCCAAGTGTTATGGGCTGGATTGTGTCCTCCCTCCTTCCCCCATCCCTAGCCACCCAATTAATATGCTGAAATCTTAACTCCCAGTACTTCAGAATGTGGCTGTTTGGAGATTGGGTCCTTAAAGATGTAATCAATGAAGTCATGTGGATGGTCCCTAATCCAATACGATTGGTGTTCTTATAAGACATTAGGACACAGACAACATGCAGAGGAGCAAGCATTCAGGATATAATGAGAAGGTGGCCATCTGCAACCCAAGGAAAGAGGTCTCAGAAGAAACCAAACCTGACAACATTGCTCTTGTACTTCTTGCCTTCAGAGCTGTGAGAAAATAAATTTCTGTTGCTTAAGATACGTAGTCTGTGACATTTTCTTAAGACAGTCTTAGCAAACTAACACACTAGGTGAGCATTACAGCAGCCCACCTATTCCTTGGCTTCCCTTTTTTGGGTCCCAGTGCTGGCCTATGTAGGGAAAAATTTCACCCTACCCATTGAACATTGTGCTAAGATCTGCTGACCATCCATTCCCATCTAGCCTGTAGCAGGATCCTTATACTTCCCTTGGTTTTACCTATTCTCTCCTCCTCGCCTGCACGCTGGCATTGTTGGAAGCCTTGCAACTGAGATTGCTAATGGGCTCTCTGCAGGAGCTTTGTGATCTTCAACTGTGCCCAAAATGCAGGTCATTCAAAAAAATCCAACCATTCTGCATATTAAAGCAATACTAATCTAAATATTTACTAACCTAGTTGATTTATGACTAGATAAACTGATAAATACATTTTAAAGGCCATTAACATTTTAATTTTAATAATCAAAAGTTTATGATGACACAATAAAGCATTATTCTAAGCCTAGGTGAATAGAGAATTATTTCTCTCTATTAGAATTATAGTTTACTTTGTGAAATTTACCCTTAACTAGAAAAGATTTAAGGAATATGCAATTTTTAGTATCCAAGAAGAAAAAAAAATAACCATCAGTATTTTGGATGTAGTCAATTCATTTCTCCCCTTTGTTAGCTTACTACTTTAAAATAGTGTATAAATAAGTTATGTGGCTTTATGCTATTTATTTTTCACCGTAAATATACATCAAAGCATGTCACTCCTCTGCTCAAAATTCTACAAGGGCTGCTTATTTCCCTTTAAGTAAAGGCCAATGAGCTCATCTCTAAACTCATCTCTTACTACTCTCATTTCTTTCCAGCTATACTGGACTCCTTACTGTTCTTCAAACATATCAGGAACACCTTGCCTTAGGGTCTTTGCACAAACAGCTTCTTTGACTGGAATGCATTTTTCCTAAGTATCCTCTTAGGGATACTTTTTGGGATACCAAGCTTCTTTGCCTAGAATGCATTTTCCCTAACTCCCTCCTCTTCAGGTGTTTGCTCAAATGCCATCTCTTCTATGGGGACCATCCTGACCAGCCTATTTAAAATTGCATGATTTCTGGGGCGCCTGGGTGGCTCAGTAAGTTGAGCACCCAACTGTTGATTTCAGCTCAGGTCAGGATCTCAAGATTCATGGGATTGAGTCCAGCATTGAGCTCTGTGCTGACAGTGCAGAGCCTGCTTGGGATTCTCTCTGTCCTTTCTCTTTGCCCCTCCCCTGCTCACTCTCTGTCACTCAAAATAAATAAGTAAATGAACTTAAAAAAATTGCAACGATTTCTTACCACCACCCTTTCATGCATCCCTAATCCCTTTTTATTTTTTCTGCAAGGGCAAGTATCTTTGTTTTCTCACTGATGTATCTATCCCAAGATCCTAGAGGAATGCCTGGCACATCACAGGTACTCAATAAACATTGTTTTGAAAAATGAACAAATGAATACATGAGAGGAACAGATTTTTAGGTAACACTCTAACAATTAAGTTAATAGCCAGAGCTGGCTAAAGGACTTGACATAAAGGCAGGCTTTATTTAATGATGTGTTAATTCTACACCAAGTTATCAAAGAAATGACTCACTCATGGGGTTAAGAAAAAGTTTAGTCTGATCCTTAAAAACATGAAATAAATAAAAATCAAAGCATTTTATTATTATTATGAACTTTCTTCCCTCAGTAAACATGTATCCAACATTTTTCATACCACCCATAAAATAAAAGTGTTTGTTTCACCATTGAAAAATTTCAATATTAGTATGTATTGAGACTTTATAATAAGCTTGCAGAATTCAAGCCTTGTAGATCAAATAATTTTGGCATTTGATAGTTCTTGCTAGATTTCCATAGATAACTCTTAAAATATGCATTTTGATTTTTTAATTTACTTTATTTGTATCTCCATAATTGTTTGGCTATGAAATATACCTCTTTAGTCCATAAATAACATTTTTTCACCAATTATCTTACTTCTATTAATAGAAGATGTTACAGAAGAAAGAGCACATATAGTTAACCCTTGAACAACATGAGGGCTTGGGACACTGACCCCCATGCAGTTGAAAATCCATGTATAACTTTTGAAACCACAAAAAAAAATTAACTGCTAGTAACCTACTGTTGACCAGAAGCCTTACAAATAATGAAAACAGTTGATTAATACATATTGTGTTATACGTATTATATACTGTATTCTTACAATAACATAAGCTAGAGAAGAGAAAATGTTATTAAGAAAATGATAAAGAAGAGAAAATAAATTTATAGTACCGTACTAAAAATAATTTGCTTGTAAGTGGGGCCATGCATTTCAAATCTGTGTTAAGGGTCAACTGTACTTGGAGTTTTGTAGACACAGATTTGGACTCTAGCTCTGTCATTATTCACAGTGTGACTGTGAATCTCTCTGAGCCTCAATCATTTATAAGATGTCATATGGTTGTTGTGAAAATTTAAATAATGAATTTATTATGGATAGATTGGTGTGTAATAGTAAATGTCCAAGAAATATTCCCTGATACTGTCAACCCCTAAACAGCAAAACACTGTGTGTTTCAGCAGTTCTTAGGTATCTTCCAAGTTTATTTATAATTTTCTCACTTCCTTTTTTTTCCTTGTCTTTTCATTTTCCTTCCTTCCTTCCTTCCTTCCTTCCTTCCTTCCTTCCTTCCTTCCTTCCTTCCTTCCTTCCTTTCTTTCCTTCCTTCCTTCCTTCCTTCCTTCCTTCCTTCCTTCCTTCTTTCTCTTTCTTTCTTTCTTTCTTTCTTTCTTTCTTTCTTTCTTTCTTTCTTTCTTTCTTTCTTTCTTTCTTTTCTTTCTTTCTTTCAAGTAGGCTTCATGTTAAACGTGGACCTCAATGCGGGGATTGCACTCACGACCCTGAGATGAAGACTTGAGCTGAGATCGAGTGTCAGATACTTAACTAACTGAGCTACCCAGGTGCCCCACAGAATTATCAATTTCAACTAATGAATGAGCAGGCTTATATTTCATACTAGTTACTCATTCACTTGTAAGATATGGAATGCATTGATTAGTTTAGCTAATGTTTCTTTGAGTCTTATTAGGTGTCCTCAACCATATGAGTTCCACAAATCAAGCAAGTATGCAATGCTTTGTGGTACCTGCCAAAAGGAACTTATGACCTAATGAACACACAAAATGAAAATACACAAAGCAATTACAGAATAATTAAATATTAACTAGGTAACATGAACAAGGAGTACAATGAAGTAAAAGATCAGAGTGGGTTTGGAAAGATTAGAAAAAAGTTCATGGAAGGAATATAGGGTATTTGAATTGCCCTCAATTAACCCTTAGCATAACAAAAACACCAACAAGAAGACATTTACTATGTTTCAGGAACAGTTATAAGTACTTTACATTTATTAATTCATTCAATTCTCATCAAACCCTGATGAATTGAGAACTCTTTACCTACTTTGCAACAGATAAAAAGTTTAAAAAAGGATGAGGATTGGTAATTGTGATATTCAGTCTTTCCCATTGAGTTTACAGAAAGGTGGAAGAGGTTCATCAAAAGGTAGAGCTGATTATGAATATTGCAGAGGGACCATCTTTATTGTCTGACAAATAATGTAAAAATCCCAGCTATTATTCCACATAAACACTATGCTTTAACATGATTAAATCATTCTTTCTTTCTCCTCATGTTATTGTTCATTTTGTTCTCCTCAGACTCCTTCCATTGATACCCTTCCATTCCTCAAGATTCCTCACAGAGGTTGTCTCCTTATGAGGGGTTTTCATGTCATTCTTATATTACCAGAGAAAAATATTATATTTTTCTGATGGTACTCATATTATACTGCCTTTATATTTATTTGTGTCTATTCCTTATATTATGGACAACAGAGGAAAGGAATCATGGTTTTTTCATTCATCTTCCTTATTCATTCCTTATTGCTACCCCTCAACTGTGGTACCTAGTGTCTTATATACTTTAAGCGTCTGTTAAGGATTTATAAAATAAGTAAATTAGTGAAATAAAGCCATAGATATTGTTCTTCCCATCACCCAAAAGTGGAAAAGAGGCAACTTTATAATAAATGTGAAAAAAGTAAAAGAAGAAAAATTTTCTTGAGACAATGGCTAAGATTATAGAAGAAGGGAATTTTATGGATGGAAGAAAAACAGATGAGTGAGAAAAAAATCATTAAAAAGAAATTAAAGAAGGGGCACCTGGGGGCTCAGTTGGTTAAGCATCTTTCTTTGGCTCAAGTCATGATCTCATGATTCGTGAATTCTAGCCCTGCACTGGGCTCTGTGCTAACAGCTCAGAGCCTGGAGCCTGCTTCAGATTCTGTGTCTCCCTCTCTCTCTGCCCCTCCCTTGCTTGCACTCTACCTCCAAAATAAACAAACATTTAAAAATATTAAAAAAAAAAATAAAAAAAGACAAGTTGAAATAAAATGTGGTTGGAACAAGAAGTAAAGTAAAAATAGGCAAGAATAATTGGGAAACATTTGGAGAGAAGGAGTTGTAGAAATGAAAGAAAAATGAAAATAAATAAAATTCAAAGGACAATATATGAAAAAATAAGTGAGAAAAACATGAGACAACAGATAAGAGATAGTAAAAAGTAATTTAAATATGCTTCATTTATGGGAGTAAGTCTGTAACAGGGTCACTCTAACAAGCCCTTCTTAGTAGAAGTCAAGAGTGAGATTGTTTTGGCTTAACTCCCTACTCCAAGGTAGAAAATCCTCGTGTAAGGAGCCCTGAATCTTTACACTAATTGATGGTATTCATAACAGGAATGATGGAGGTGCTGGAATATTTGAAAATGGTGTTTCCAAAATATTTAAAAAATAAATTGACAATAAGATCTTTCCCTCATTATATTTGCCCCAGAAATAATATTTGGCAACGAGGACCATTAAGAACAGTTTGATTTTTATATACTACTTTTAAGAATAAAGGAATCTCCCGATTATTTCCATGAATATGCTTTGCACACCCTCGTGATGCGGAGTTCTGTATGCGCATGCCCCAGACAAGCTCAAGCATGGTTAGGCTGTGGTGAAATGCTAGACTCTCTTTCACCTTCTGGCCTGCCCCTTCAGCTCCCTCTGCTGTTCACGCTGAGTTACTGCTGTGACCTGTATGTGTAAACATTATTTTTGGGTGCCTAGCTAAAAAAACAAATACCACAGAAAAAGATGGCACTTGCATTAAAAAAAAAATGTAGTAAAGAAACTTGCATCTCATCTTAAGCCCCCAAATGGTGTTTAATATGATTAATTTCCTAAGTTCCACTCTCCCAGCACTAGAATTGCTCATTCTTAGCAAAACTGTGTCACCGAATACATGAATATACCTCAGAGTTGTATTGCCTAGGATCAGATTTTCTTTCTTGGTTAATGTAAGTTTCCTTTTGTTTGTTTTAAAGAAATGAAGTATACTTAACATATGATATCAGTTTTCTTTAAATTAATGATAAGGCATGAATGCATAGTATTGGCAAGTATGATTTTTTTTTTTTAAGTGTCTAGATGATGTTGAAAGCACATGATTTCTCTGAGTTATTTCAATGACCATTAGGACAATCGAATTTTGGAATACTCATAGTATGCTTCATATTTATTTGAATATTTTTAAAAAGTTATTTTCTTAAATTTAAAATGTGTAGTCATTTCTGAGATCTTAGGAAACCATTTCAGCATTATATTTATAATATCGAATAAATTGAATTTATGAAATGTATTATAATAATGGCTATGCTGTAGAGATTAAGAAATTTTAATTTCTGAAATACCTACTTTCATGGTCACCAAGGCACGAAGTGTTAAGTACCTCCAACAGGGATAAGCAAGCACAGTAAGACAAGTCACTAACATGCTAAAGCTTATGCAGGGCAACTAGTACAAAGGGAAAGAAGACAATGAAAGAGAAAAGGGAATGGGGGAGGAGCGGGAATGAAAGTGAAGGAGAAAAAGAAACAACATGTACTATGTGCATAGCAAAGAGGAGTAGAGCACCCAAACATTTTTGCCTGAAAGATCATAGAAGGATGAGAATTTGGCCTAGTATCACTCACGTTAATCCTTTAATTCAACTTGACCTTACATAGGTTTTTAATAGTGTATAGCAAAGCTTAAAAATTAATTGTGTAAGCTTAACTTTGACATCTCTAAGCTTTGGAATTGAACTTTTTCAATGGTAAAGCATGATTTTTAAAGTTATTTGAACAAGTAATTTTTTTTTAATGTTTATTTATTTTTTGAGACAGAGACAGAGCATGAATAGGGGGAGGGTCAGTGAGAGAGGGAGACACAGAATCAGAAGCAGGCTCCAGGCTCCGAGCTGTCAGCACAGAGCCCGATGCGGGGCTCGAACTCGTGAACCACAAGATCATGACCTGAGCCGAAGTCGGACACTTAACCGACTGAGCAACCCAGGTGCCCCGAACAAGTAATTTTTTTCTGTTACCAAAGCAATAAGTATCTTTGTTAAAAGAAATAAAATAAAGGATAAATAATGAAAATTAAGAGCCCTATGATTCCCTTCCCCATCTCTACCAGTAGTAGCCATCAAAGGCATCAAATATATATTTATTCATTTGTATGTGGCACTCACAAGGTATTTTAAAGGTATTATAAAGGATTTGCATATATTAGCTCACATAATCCTCAGAAACAAACACCATGAAATACTATTATCATTCTCATTTTACAGATGAGGAAATAGGCACTGTGGGGTTAAGTAACTTAGCTGTCACACAAGCTAGCAAATCTCTAAAACATCTCCAAAATGTGCTTCTATATCTATTCCTAAATTTATCAGTTTTAGATATTCTTTATTAACTTCTTGCTATGATAAATGAGAATTTAGCTAACTCTTACCAAGCTTTTCAACATTTCCCTACCTCCAAATATATTTTTATCAAAAATTTGATCTTGTATGCTATAGCTTTAGTTTAGTTTAGGTAGTATAATCTTTTTTTACTACATTTATTTCTTGTTTCTCTGACTATGGAGAGTATCTTTTGTTTCTACTCTATAAAACACAGGCAATAACCCTCTTCATTCCTTCAATCCTCTTACTTTTCCTTCCACTTGTCACCTTTTGTTACTGTACTTTTGCTGTTATTGAAGTTCACATCCCTTACATTCTACCCTATAATCACAATATTTTCATACTGTGTCCCTAAGTTGATTCTACAATGTGAAATTCAATAGACACTGAAAATGTTATTATGATTGTGTAAATATTGATCCCTGGGAAGTCAAATTGAACATTATATTTATATTTCCTTTAAGTTGTTTCTTTCTTGCAGAATTTCTAATTGCTTCTTTTTTTTTTTGAATAATTTGTCATTACTACATATTAAATTTTGTTTAAACTTCCTATCATATAGTTCATAATATTGTGGACCTTTTTATTGCCAAGTTATTCTGCTTGGAACTTTCTTCCTCTATGACTTGGTATTCTGGGACTCATTCTTCCTGGGACTTGCTTTCACTGCTCTTCTGAGCAGGATTCACTGTTCCCAAGCATTTTCCTTGTTCTTAGCTTATTCTTCCTTTTTGTTGGAGTATATCCCAAAGAAATTTCATCCAAAAGCTCATAGCTAAATTTTGTAAGGTAAGATGGCTTATATGTCAGAAAATATTTCTTGTTTCGACCCTCTCATTTGAAGGATGGTTTTACTATACACAGGGTTTTAGGTGAAAAATCACTTTCCCTCAGAATTTTGAAAGCATTCTTCCATGATTTTCTATCTAGTATTATGATAGTTCTGATGATAATCTGTATTTTGTTCCCTTTTAAGGAATTTGTTTTTACTTCCATACTGGAATTTTTTTTTATTAAAAAAATTTAAAAAAGTTTATTTATTTTAACAGAGTATGTGCGCGCGTGTGCGCGCACACACACACACACACACACACACAAACACACACGTGAGGGGGGAAAGGGCAGAGAAAGAGGGAAGAGAGAGAATTGGAGAATCCCAAGCAGGCTCCAGGCAGTCAGTGCAGAGCCTGATGCGAGAATCAATCCCATGAACCATGAGATCATGACCTGAGCCCAAATCAAGAGACAGATGCTTAACTGACTGAGCCACCCAGGTGCCCTTCCATACTAGAAAATTTAAATATATTGTTTTAATTTAATGTTTTGAGGTTTTACAATGATATGGCTCAATGTATGTCTTTCTTTCATTTATTAAGCTAGACACATCATGGGCTCTTTCAATTTGCTTTCACTGAAGTACTTCAGCTGCAGGAGATTTCTTCTACAATGATGATGATTATTTATTACTATTATCACCTTCCTTCTATTATTTCTGTTCCTTCTAATGTTAGACATCTTAATCATTTATGTCTCATTTTCTCTTATATTTTCTACTTCTTATCTTGTAGTTCTATATTGTATAAAATTTTTAGTATTCATATTTTAATTTGGCACATATTTTAATTGAACACATTTGATTTGTTTTTAATTTTTAATGCCATCCTCTCCTTAATATTGTTTGTTTTATACATGAAATAGATATAGTATCTTCTTGAATATATCTGAAGATATAATAAGAAGTATTTCTTTAAGATCCCTCTGTTGATGAATTACCTATGTTTTTCCTGGAGTCATTTTTGCTTATTTTTATCTTTCTTACTCATATTGCAGGATTTTCCCCTTAGACTTTGGTTGTCCTTGCCTGTCCATTTATTTTTAAGAGGTAATAGAAAAGCTGGGTGAGTGACTGTCAAAGGCAGTTACTGGACTGGTAGGCTTTGTTTTAAGGTATGTGGATGGGGAACTAAACATTATAATTTGGGACTCTTAAATGTCAGATTTCCAACTCCCACACAAGCTGCCCTACTTTCCAAGCAGGGTATTCAATTATTATAGAGAAGAACAACTGCTCTTTCTCCTTCCTTCCTTCCTTCCTTCCTTCCTTCCTTCCTTCCTTCCTTCGTTCCTTTCCTCTCTCCCTCCCTCCCCCATGCTATCTCTCTTTCTCTTCCTTTCTTTCTTTCACCCAGGGCTGTGATGAGGGTAAATGTTAAGTGATGGATGGACCTTCTGAGAAAGATGTTGGGTGAAAGAGGTGGGTGTCTGGGGACATAACATGTTTTGTCTGAACTCTTTCAATGAATTCCCATTTTTAGCCTGTGCCTCTCTTCTACTCTCCACTGTAGCTGGCTCTTAAAAGTTCTCAGTCCTCTAAACTCCACTGGGCAGATTAAGTTTCTCTATGGTCCTTTCTGTGTGTATACGTTATAGCAGTTTTCTTTACTTTACTTTATGAGCCACTGGTTCATTATCTGTTTTTAGTCTTCCCAAATTTGTTGAAATCATTTGTTGATTGTCCTGCTTTTCATTCTTTTTTTAATTGTTGACTCATGCTATTTTTGTGTATAGCTCTACTATTATTTTCACTGAGTCTTGGAAAAGAGAGGAAATAAACAGTTATATTGTCTTCCATCTGATTTTTTTTTTCTTGTAATGAAGATAGAAAGGGCCATTGTCATTCATGTTTTCATTTGTTCATTCAAGAAATATTTATTAAGTGCTTACTAATTCTATTCCGTGCACTGAAAATAGAATTATAAGTAAAACCAGAGAGTGTTTCTATGCTTATGGGGATGCCAAAGGGGACAGGTAAGAGAGGGGACCTGGCTTGATTTCAGGGCACAGTTTTCCTGAGAAAGTGAGTTTGAATTAAGATATAAGGGATCACTGAGAAGGAGGTAGAATATTCCTTGAAAAAGCAATAGTATTTACAAAGTTGCAGGGTTGGAAGAGAGAATGGTGCTCAGAAGCACTGAGAGAATTCAGGTGGCTACAGCATGTAGGACAAAGGGAAGAACCAGGTGACATGAGATGGCAGGTACTAGCCAGATGAAATTGGTGAAATGGGGCCTTCTAGATAGCTTTAGAGCTGGAGTCTCCATCCCCAGGAAGCCACTGAAGATTGTAAGAGGGTTTAGAGGGTGGGGTGGGCTCAATGTGAAAAGATTGGTCCAGCTGTTATGTGTTGAACTGGGTATAGGCATTAGTGATGAGGGGAGATGAATTTGGAAATTATGATAATTTCCAGGCCAGAAGTGTTGGCTGTTTGAAGCAGAATTGCAGGAATGGAAATGGATAGGAGTGAACAGATTTGAGAGTCATTTAGAAGCTAAATCAGTGGTTGGGACAATGGATTAGGTTTGGAAAGAGGAAGAAACAGTTTTCAAGAATAATTTTCAAGTTTCGTGGTGTCATACCCTAAACCAAAGAGAACTGCAGGAGAGGAAAGTTTGAGGGTAAAAAACACAATGACTCTGAACATGCTGAGTTGAAATGTCCTTGAGACATACAAATAGAGACATTGAATTGGCTTTTGAATATATAGATGTGAGAGCTGCATTATAGGTGTTAATTTGGAGTCAATGGCATTTAACTATTAACTAAGACTTTATTATTGAATCAGACTAATTAGGAGGAAAGATCATATGGTAAGAAGAAATGAAGGCATAGAAAGAAAAATAAACAAAGGCATAGACTTTTAGTTCTGATTAAGTGCTTTCAACATAAAATAGTAAGAGTAAGGAGTTTCTTCCCATTAAAAAAAAATGTGTTTGTAAGTAGTAGTAACAATTACTAGCAAATAAGTGGAATATCTACTATAAAGACAGAGTTGTGTATTAAAAATATTTACCCATAGAAGGTAGTATAGTTATTAATTTAACTCTCTTAGCTACAATGATGCTATGAGGTCTAGAAAGATATTTGATAAACATTTTTGGTGATGATGTTCAATTCTTTTCCCTTCTCTTTTGGTAATAAAACATTCAGGTTTGAAATTTTTTATAACCTACCTTTCAGTTTTCCTGTCAGTAATACAGATTTTATTATTTATTTATTTATTTATTTATTTATTTATTTATTTATTTTTGGTATGGAGAACAAAAGAGAGGGTTTTTTTCCCTCTTTTAAACTATTCTGTTTAAACGATTTGTTGGTAACACAGTGTTATACTTAATTTTAGATAAATAGACTTGATTTAATGTTAAAGAAGATCTAGCTTTAGGGTCTCCAATTTACTAACAGAAACTGGAGTTTAAATTCAAGAACACATTTTGGGGGGCGCCTGGGTGCCCCAGTGGGTTGAACATCCGACTTCCGCTCAGGTCACGATCTCACGGTTCATGGGTTCGAGCCCCACGTGGGGCTCTGTGCTGACACAGCTCAGAGCCTGCAGCTGCTTCAGATTCTGTGTCTCCCTCTCTGCCCCTCCCCCCTCCTCAAAAATAAGTAAGCATTAAATTCAAGAACACATTTTAAGTAATTTCAACTATAGTTACCCATGCTAGATTCCAACTGGCATCTGACTTCACCTGGATAAGACTGGAAGTCATATTCTAGCAGGACTACATGAAAATCATCTCAAGCAGATGAAAATAATTTCTATTTTATAACTCATGGTGAGATCATTCAATCTGTACAAGTGTGTATGTTCAATATTAATTTTACAGATTTCCTCTAGGTGGTGCACAAGGCACAGTTATGTTGAAAATCAATAGGAACTATGGAAAGCCTTTCTATATTTTATTCTGTATCTGAATAAAACCAAATCTCTTTTATCTACCTTCTATAATTTAATAATTGGGATGACATTTCATATTCTTGAGATATTGGTATGAATACAATAATTGAGGTATAATGAAATGCAAATGTAATTTTTTTCTTGGTATTGTAATAAAATTAGTTTTTAGCCTTTAATGAAGAAAATTTTGATATATCTCTTTCTTTCAGTTATTTCAAATGAATGATAAATATTCAAATATCAAGACCATCATCACCTATACAGCTATCAATGTAGAATGAAAAATAGGTCTCTATCCGAGTTATCAGATTAGCTCTTGGAGGTATGTACTGCTGCCATGCCTTCCTATAATTAAACAATTTCTATTTTTTTCCCTAACATCAGTGCAAAGAATAGGAAGTCTGAATGCAGTGGCATACACATTTTGAATGATCTTTCCTCTACACTTGTTGCACAGAACAGAAATCACCACAAGAGTGCAGGGCAGGCTTTTTGAAGGCAATAATAGGGCAGTGGATTGATGAGCAACTGTTATGGCTGGATAGTATCATGTTTTAGTCTTTCATATGAGTTTTAATAGTCTTTAAAACTTAGATGGCTTTCCTAAAATAAGTAATGTTCAAATAATTTTGAAGTCTGCCTTTATTAAATCTGAGTAATTATTTAAGGTTGTATTTTTTTTTCCTTCTGAATCACTAATTGACCCAGAAGTTTAAGACTATGGTACTTAATTAAAGTCCATGTTTTTAAAATTATCATCTTTATTCTTCGCTTCATAATGGAAGAAAATATGGTACAGATATTCTGTGAGTAATCCATTTTTAGCAAATAAAATGTATTAGTATTAGCATGACAAACATTTATTGAGAGCCCTGTGATTCCAGGATCTAGTATTTTAAGAAAGACTTTTCTAAATCCCAAATATGAAGTGTACACCATAAGTAAAATACCTCTGGAGTTCAGAGTTCTGTTGAGACGTCATGTAAGAAGGAAGGTCGTGAAATGGGCCTTGAAAAATGGGATGAACAAAGGCTCATAGGAAGAAATTCCTCTTTCCTTTTCTTTTCCTCTTCAGTTTCTTCCCCTTCATTATCTTCCTGATCAATTTAAAATTATTTAAAAAAAAACCATACCAATACAAAAGAAAGTTAAAAATTCTCAAAAATGTGTAGTGTAAAACCCAAAATTCCTCCCGTTTTTCCCCAGCTTTCCCTAACACATTCCCTACAGATGGCCCTTATTAACAGTTAGGTGTGGACATATGGATATTTTAATCCACAAATATTTGTATATTTTACATCAATGAGATATAACCATATGTCTATTTTGCAATTTGTTCTTTTTATTTTTTTAATATTTACAGAAAGACTTACTAAGAGCTCTAGGGGCCCTAGGGGAGAATTCTTCCTTACCTCTTTCAGATTCTGGTGCCTCTTAGAGTTCCTTGGGGCTGCTTCATGCCAATCTCTGCCTCTGCCTTCCTGTGGACTTCTCTCTGTATCTTTTGTGCTTCTGTTTTCTATAAGGACACCTGTCACTGGATGTAGGGCCCACCTGGATTTTCCAGGAGGATCTCTTGAGATGCTCAGTTACATCTGCAATAACCTATCTGCTAAAAAAGAAAAAAAAAGACTATAGGATTATGTTAGCACGTTTTAACAAATCTACTCTTCTTTATACAACACCTATACCCTCATAATGTACTAACATCATTCAACCTTCTATTCCAGTAAGAGTTGCACAATCTTTGTATTCAATATTGCTTTTTCTGTGAGTGCAGAGAGAATATCTATGTTTTAAAAAATATTTTCATTTTGAGGGGCGCCTGGGTGGCGCAGTCGGTTGAGCGTCCGACTTTAGCCAGGTCACGATCTCGCAGTCCGTTAGTTCGAGCCCCGCGTCAGGCTCTGGGCTGATGGCTCAGAGCCTGGAGCCTGTTTCCGATTCTGTGTCTCCCTCTCTCTCTGCCCCTCCCCCATTCATGCTCTGTCTCTCTCTGTCTCAAAAATAAATAAATGTTGAAAAAAAAAGTAAATCTTTAAAAAAATATTTTCATTTTGAAATAATTATATATTCATGAGAAGTGGCAAAGATATGTACAGGGATAGTCCCTGTACCCTTCACCCACCCTACCCCAAAGTTAACATTGATAGTACAGTAACAAACCAGGAAACTGACACTGTTACAATCCACAGAACTAACTCAGATTTTAACAGTTATATATGCACTCATTTGTGTATGTGTGTATACTTCAATGTAATTTTATCATGTGTAGCTTCCTGCAGTTCCCACTACAATAAGATTAGAACTGTTGCATTACCACAAGTCTCCCTTGTGCTACCCTCTTTACAGTTACAACCTCAATCCCTAACTCCTGGCAAATGGAATTAAATAGAATGTAACCTTTTAAGATTGTCTTTTTAAAAACTCAGCATAGTACCCTTGAGCTTCACTGAAGTTAGTGCAACAATTTATTTTTTGCTTAACATGATATTATAAACATCTATATTAATATGTATGGATCAATCATATTTGTATGCACACATATATATGCAATGCACATATATATTTACAAAAGCACAGTATGCCATTGTATAGATGCATCATTATTTAACTGGTTACTTATTTCTTAATTGACATTTGGTTTGTTTCCTAGGTATTATTATTATTTTTAAGTTTATTTATTTATTTTGAGGGAGACTGAGAGAGCAAGCATGTGAGAGTAGGGGAAGGGCAGAGAGAGGGGAGACAGTGCAGAGCCTGAGGTGGGGTTTGAACTCATGAAATTGTGAAATCATGACCTGAGCTGGAATCAAGAGTCAGACGTTTAACTGACTGAGCCACCCAAGTCCCACTAGGTATTATTTTTAATAGCACAACAATATTTAGCAAATAAATTTGTGTATATGTATATATATATGCCTACTTGTATTAAAGTATCTCTAGTACAAGTTCTTAGAGTTACAAGCAATGCCCTATACATTTTTAATACAAATAGTGCTCCAAACACTGAAGTACTTTTTGTTGTTAAGGAATTAGAGTACCTATTTTTCCACATTTTTATTAGCACTTTTAAATTTTGTCTTTGCTTGGGTTAAAAATTGTATTTCACAGTTTAAATTAGTGCATATTTAATTGTGAGTAAAGATGAGTCATTTTTTTATATTATTGGTTGTTTGTATTTCACTTATCAGAAAGAAATGTGAATGTATATTCAGGGCACAATGAGCAAGCAGTTTGTCTGGAGCTGAGTCTTTGGTGATTAGAGATGTAAGGGTTAGACTGTGAGAAAAGAACATGCAATTCAGTCTAAAGACTGATGAACCACTGAAGAGTTTGTGAAAAGTCAGTATGTAGTGTGTCAAATCTATTGTAATTGGGAAGCTAGAAATGGGAATTCACTTAAGGTACTACTGTGGTACTTCAAAGTCTAAAATGATGAGGGCCTACGCTAGGCATGATAGTAGTTCTGAATAGATTGATGAGAGGGACATTTTCAAGGAAGAATCAATAGGAGATACTGAACAGATTCCATAAGAGAGTGATTTCCAGATTGAGGTTGTGATCGTGTGTGTGTGTGTGTGTGTGTGTGTGTGTATGTATGTGTAAGAAATTATATGCTTTACAGAAGAAAATGTGGAAACACTGATTTGGAGGCTAAGAACTGGGTGGAGGCATTTTGTTTTAGATGATAGAAGTCAAATAAGCAAATATTACTTGAGTGCTGACAATGTGTTGGCACCACTGACATGCTTTTATATACCACGATGCTATATGTACTTTAAGATTCCTGGTATTTTGGGGGCTTCTGGGTGGCTCAGTTGACTGGGCGGCAGACTTTTAATTTTGGCTCAGGTCATGATTCCAGGGTCCTGGGATTGAACTCGAGTTGGGCTCCATGCTGACTTGAGCATGGAGCCTGCTTAAGATTCTCCCTCTCTCTCCCTCTGCCTCTCTCCATGTTGGCACTTGCTCTCTCTCTCTCTCGAAAAAAAAAAAAAAAGATTCCTTGTATTTTGTACCCAAAAATTTCTAAAATAATTGGAATTTGGGGGAGGGTGATGGGAAGAAAAGGGTAAGATATGGTTGTCATGGATTAAATAGGATATGAGAAAGTTAAGGGTTCCCAAGTCAGGCAGGCCTAGATTTCAGTTCTAACTGGACATCTTCCTAGTTTTGTGATCTTGGGCAATGTTTAACTCCTAAGCTTTAGTCTCCTCTCTAAAACCCCTTGAACAACAGGGGTCCACTTACACGTGGTTTTTAAAATACATTTTTTTTTTTTTTTGGCTGTGAACGGCTTTAATACCGTTTAGCTCCTGGCTAGGCAAAGGGCTCCAGGGTGGTTAAACAGCTGCCCAATGGCTGCAGGGAGAGACTCAGGCAGAAGCCCTGACCTCAGGGGGATGCAAGGCTCTGGGCCCCGCAGGCTCCTAGTTGTGCTTGAGGGTGAGCTTTCGGAGAGATACTCTCCAGCCCAGCCTGCAGAGGGGAGCTGGGTGGCCGCCATCCCTGATGCTGTTCACCTCTCATCCCGGAAGTGGCTCCTCCGAAGTCCCAGAGGTGGGGTCTGCACCGGCAGATGTAAAGCGCCTGGGTCAGGTTCTTGGCCAAAGCGCCTGGGTCGGGTTCTTGTCCAGGACCGTGGCGGCTTCGGAGCGTCCTGGGTTTTACCCACTCATCTTGGGAAGGCTTCTGCACGCGCGGCAAGAGGGCGTGGCTTCCAAGCTGGGTTTTTGTCTTCAAGAGACGCTGGAAGGCCTCACGCTTCTCAGCAAACTCCCGAGGAAGTGGCCGGCGCCTTCCAGAGCCACATCATCACGTTGGAAGTGGAGACCCAGAGAGAGGTAGGTGTAGGAGGCCTGCAGATGCTCGTTGGGGGCAGGGGGCCGGGGGCGAGGGGTGGGGGGCTCCACCTTGGTGGAATAATTCTGATGAACCTGAGGCTCATGGTTGACCCGCAGTAAGGAGCTTAGCGCAAAAAAAAACGGTGTGCGCTGGTCCTGAGACAATGGCGCTGAAGGTTGGGACTGGAAAAGAGGTTGGAGGGTGGTCCCAGCCTGGAAGAAAGGGAGTCCCTGGGTTTGTTTTATCCAAACACTGTTAAAGCAAGAGACAGATTTGTGACACCACGGGTTGCACTGCCTAAATGTGGATTTTTTACATATCTTCCTTATGATTTCCTTAGTAACATATTCTTTTCTCTAGCTTAATGTAAGATTATGGTATATAAGACATATAACATACAAAACATGTGTTAATACATTGTTTATGTTATTGGTAAGACTTCCCATCAACAGTGGGCTATTAGTAAGTTTTGGGGAGCCGAAAGTTATCCATGGATTTTTGTCTGCATGCAATCAGTGCCCCTGACCCCTGTGTTGGTCAGGGGTCAACTGTAATAATAGTGATAGTAATTATCTTGAAGAACTGGTACATGAAATGAAATAGTCCATGTAAGAGTGCTCAGCATCAGTCCATGCATGTAGTAAATACTCAATATTCTAATTATTATGTTTATTATTATAATTATGATTGGACAAAATTATGTAAGTGTTTTCAGTCCTATCCGTCTAATTTCCCCTGAAGAGGATTTTGGTTGTGCTCACTTAGCTTCCTTGCTTTTACCACCTTTCAAAGGAATTCTGACACTTCCAGAAAGGATATTACATTTTTGCAATGCCAAGTGAGAACAGCAGGTGCATCTATGGAAAGGATAAAGTCAGTGGGCTGATTCAAAGGGAGAAAAGCCATGGTCATTTCAGATGACATCCCTCAGGAAGTCACAGTCTTTGGGGAAGGTTCAGGAACGTCAAGGAAAATGAGGAAGAGAGAAGAACCAGGAGTGAAGGACGTAGCAACAACAAAAACAAACAAAAAACAAAAAACAAAAAAACAAAAAAAAATCTCTGGGTTCAGAATCTGGGGGCTTGGGGACTGAGAGTTTCTGGAAACCTGGTGGGAGCAGGGGAGTTGAGAAGAAAGTGATTCTACTATATTGTTATGGATATGCATTTGGATCTTCTTTTCATGTTCTCTGATGGATTAAAATAAAACATTTAGGTCAGAAACTTATATTCTGCTGGATGCTGGGTCCTACTGATGTTGCTGATAGTGCTGTCAGGCAAGAGATGATGGGGTAGCTGGCAGAGACCTTCCTCCATGCCCTTTCATATGTAAACCATGAACTCAGAACATAGCTCCTGGCACATAGTATGTACTAACTAAATGCTTGTAAAGCTGAAAGAGTAATGCTATCAGGCTGAGCTATGCTTTCTCTTTTTTTTGTTTTTGACTGTAACACTATCATTTTTCAGATTCCTCCCCTGCCCCACAAAGTAAAATATTTGGTGTCATCTGTGATGTTTTCTTTCCTTTTACCAACGTGGCACCAAACTATCACCCAATCCCATCTGTGCTTATTCAATAAACTTTTCTTTAATCCAGCTATGATAATGCTGTTCCAGGGTCACACTCAAATAGCTACTTGGGTTAGGAAGGTAACAGAGCTTTCTGGTGTGAGACAGTAGGGTGTTGGTTGGGGTTTTAGAGCCAGAGAGTTTTTGGGGTTTGGAGAGGACCAGTACATAACATCAATCTGAATCTTTCATCTGAATTCTTATTCACTTGATATAGACAAAGAAGTCTAGCTGAGAAGGAAATAAATGTTAGTTTTGTTATTGCCAGACTTGTTAGGACACTTGGGTAGTGGCAAAGATACTGAACTCCATCAATACTGGATCTCATAAATGGACAGACTTTCCCACCCACAGGCCTGTCTAGATTCTGGCAGGCCTCCTCCCCTGGGGCAGAGTGGTAACATTTCAGTTGTGTTAAAGATAGAAGATAAAGTGTACTCTTTGCAGGCAAATTGTTCCCATAAAGGAGGAGGGGTGGGGAAGGATCTCAGCTGTGCTTTTCTGGTTCCTGTTGCCAAATTTGTCAGTGAATATACAGAGTTTCCTGCTACCTCTGTTTGCCACATTCCATGGAGTTATTGTTTTTGTTGCTTTTAACCAATTGGATTTAACCATTAAGCCTATTATGGTGAATCAGGAGTGTGGCTCTTCGTTTTAGGGTAACAGATGAACCTTTGAGACAGCTTCCCTTTTCATGAGGCCACTCACTTCCTACCAGTTGCTATGTATGCCTTTTACCACACTAGTTATCAGTGTCGATTTAGCACCTAGAAGGTGCTGAAATAAATTGGACCAGTGCACTAATTAAAGTAACATTTTGTAACCAAGGCTGACCATAATGTCCAAAATTGCTTGTCAGTTTTTCATTAAAATTCAACACAAACATTAAGATACTCTGGTAATAAGCTGCTGTCAGCACAAAAATGTTCAAGATTTGAATAAAAATGCCTTCTAATTATAATACTTCAGGGGGATTCCAAAGATTTGAAGTCTCAAATCAAATTGTATTTCTAAAATTAAATTAAAATCAAAGGACTTTGAGTCTTCTCAAACTTCAAGTTCTCTCTCTCTGGTGCCGTGATGGAGTCAGGTTCTTTTAGCTTTGGTGGCCAGTTTTTCACTAAAATGTAGATAGTTCCTTCAGTTGTATTACTTAACCTCTTTCATATCTTTGCTTTTAAAAGACTGTCCAAAGACTTAATAGAACAAAAAATTTCCTGAGCACCAACCAACGTAATTTAGAAAACAGTCCAATTCCAATCTCATAGAGCACTAATCCCAATGAAAGTGTTCTCAGGACCCTGTATTTAGTGTTGCCAAAGTCCCAGTTGTATTTGAGAGAAAGTAGTTAGATGGAGCTATTTTTCTCGTTTCAGACTTGCTGTGATTCCTGTCTAAGATAACAGTTCCTTCAGATCCATGAATAGGGAACTTGTTAGCCTGAGATCTCTCCCAGCAAGAGTGAATTTTGGCACTATCCCATGACTAGAATTGGGGAGGGGAAGCTATCCATGCACTCTATATTTATTTCCTCTAAGCTGAGAAATTACGGTGGTGGCAACTTTGGCCCATTGGTCTCATTTGAGGTGTTTTTCTTTTCTGTTTGTATATTTAAAACCTTTCAATTTTCATTTTCTCCATTTGAATCTTATGCTTCTGGGACTCCAGAGCATAATGAGTGTGGACTCTGTCTAGAGACAGTCATTGAATATCTTGTGAACAGGCTTTTAAGCCCTGTACCTGTTCTTTCTTTCATTATGAATTGCCTAACACCAGAAACTTGTTGCTAGGGAAGTTATTCCTTAGCACCTGCCTGGGAGTCGTTCTAATAGATTTCTGAAGTTCCTTTTGGTAATTCTGAATACTGTGCCCCTAGGGGTTTGCTTTTTAAGGCATTTTTCTTGGTTTTAAATGTTCCAGGTAATGAGTAACATTATTTTCTCCCACATCATTTTCTGTAGCTGTAGGATATTTGTCTCTAGCTTCACTTCTCCCTGCCGTTCTTTTAAATGTTCAGAGAAGCTCAATTGAATTAAAAAAATTTTTTTTAAAGCTTATTTATTTTGAGAGAGAAAACATGCAAGCTGGGAAGGAGCAAAGATAGAGAGAGTCCAAATCCACTGCCAGTGAGGAGGCTGATGCAGGGCTTGAACACAAGAACTGTGCCTATCAGGACCTGAGCTGAAATCAAGAGTCAGACCCTTAACCCACTGAGCCACCCAGATGCCCCTCAATTGAATTTTTAATCAGCTTCTTAAATTGTTTCCTTCTTTTAGCATTGTTTTTAGATTTCTGTAAAAGTTTTTTTTCCCTTTAATTTATTCTTTGTATTTCTACTCTGTTCCTACAGATTATGTGTAGATGCTGATAGTAGGATAATGAGATTCTGAGACTGCCAGAACCTTTGCTTGTCAAATATATCTTGTCCAATTTATACATTTTGAGTTGGATAATCCCACCAATATTCTCCCACCCAGCCAACATCTAGCTCAAACTCCATCTACTTTTGTCCTGTCTGGTCCTACTGTGATATACCCCATCTTTGCTTTGCCATCCCTTACAGTCCTAATTTCTCCCACATTTCAGGCATGTACTTTCAGGGCACAGTATCACTCTGAACTCACCTAATAATTCTTGGTGTATTTTACTATGATGACCCTTCTCCCTTCAAATCTATGTAGGTTTTTATTTTAACAACTTAGTATTGCTATCCCAAGCTTATGAGGTTGTTGCCCAACTACTTTGACAATGGACTCTATATTTGCAGCCTGAGAAGCCACCTCTTAGTAGTTTCCAGGATCCTGGCCTCATTAGAGGAATCATTTCTTTCTGTTTTTTGTTTGTTTGTTTTTTGTTTTTTATTTTTTGTTTTTTGTTTTTTTTAGATATTACCTCTGTCTTTGTCTCTTAAATGCTGTTGGGCCTTAGTAGTCAGATATTTATCTCTCTTTTTTCTTTTTTTCTTTTTTTTCCCTAATACATTCTTTTTTTTTTTTTTTAATATGAAATTTATTGACAAATTGGTTTCCATACAACACCCGGTGCTCATCCCAAAATGTGCCCTCCTCAATACCCATCCCCCACCCTCTCCTCCCTCCCACCCCCCATCAACCCTCAGTTTGTTCTCAGTTTTTAACAGTCTCTTATGCTTTGGCTCTCTCCCACTCTAACCTCTTTTTTTTTTTTTCCTTCCCCTCCTCCATGGGTTCCTGTTAAGTTTCTCAGGATCCACATAAGAGTGAAACCATATGGTATCTGTCTTTCTCTGTATGGCTTATTTCACTTAGCATCACACTCTCCAGTTCCATCCACGTTGCTACAAAAGGCCATATTTCATTTTTTCTCATTGCCACGTAATATTCCATTGTGTATATAAACCACAATTTCTTTATCCATTCATCAGTTGATGGACATTTCGGCTCTTTCCATAATTTGGCTATTGTTGAGAGTGCTGCTATCAACATTGGGGTACAAGTGGCCCTATGCATCAGTACTCCTGTATCCCTTGGGTAAATTCCTAGCAGTGCTATTGCTGGGTCATATTTTTAATTTTCTGAGGAACCTCCACACTGCTTTCCAGAGTGGCTGAACCAATTTGCATTCCCACCAACAGTGCAAGAGGGTTCCCGTTTCTCCACATCCTCTCCAGCATCTATAGTCTCCTGATTTGTTCATTTTGGCCACTCTGACTGGCGTGAGGTGATACCTGAGTGTGGTTTTGATTTGTATTTCCCTGATAAGGAGCGACACTGAACATCTTTTCATGTGCCTGTTGGCCATCCGGATGTCTTCTTTTTTTTTTTTTTATTTTAAAAAAAAAAATTTTTTTTTCAGCGTTTTTATTTATTTTTGGGACAGAGAGAGACAGAGCATGAACGAGGGAGGGGCAGAGAGAGAGGGAGACACAGAATCGGAAACAGGCTCCAGGCTCCGAGCCATCAGCCCAGAGCCCGACGCGGGGCTCGAACTCACAGACCGCGAAATCGTGACCTGGCTGAAGTCGGACGCCTAACCGACTGCGCCACCCAGGCGCCCCCGGATGTCTTCTTTAGAGAAGTGTCTATTCATGTTTACTGGGTTATTTGTTTTTTGGGTGTGGAGTTTGGTGAGCTCTTTATAGATTTTGGATACTAGCCCTTTGTCCGATATGTCATTTGCGAATATCTTTTCCTATTCCGTTGGTTGCCTTTTAGTTTTGTTGGTTGTTTCCTTTGCTGTGCAGAAGCTTTTTATCTTCATAAGGTCCCAGTAATTCACTTTTGCTTTTAATTCCCTTGCCTTTGGGGATGTGTCGAGTAAAAGATTGCTACGGCTGAGGTCAGAGAGGTCTTTTCCTGCTTTCTCCTCTAAGGTTTTGATGGTTTCCTGTCTCACATTTAGGTCCTTTATCCATTTTGAGTTTATTTTTGTGAATGGTGTGAGAAAGTGGTCTAGTTTCAACCTTCTGCATGTTGCTGTCCAGTTCTCCCAGCACCATTTGTGAAAGAGGCTGTCTTTTTTCCATTGGATGTTCTTTCCTGCTTTGTCAAAGATGAGTTGGCCATACGTTTGTGGGTCTAGTTCTGGAGTTTCTATTCTATTCCATTGGTCTATGTGTCTGTTTTTGTGCCACCTAATACATTCTTTAACAGCAAGCAATCCTGTATGCATTTTTTTTCCTTTTTATGTTTCTATTCTGGCCTTCAGAATCTCATTTTCTCTATTGCATTTGTCTGTCTTTTTTTTCTTCTGTTTTTCAATTTTTTTCTTATGAAGATGCCTCTCTTCTTCTAGCTAAGATAGTCTCTTCTTTTATTTGTGTCCAATTTTCTTCCAGAAAAATGAGTTTGAAAAGACAAATTTGAGTCAGATTTTAGAGGGCCTTGAATATAAATTCTATTCTATAGATGAATGTGGTTGCATATTAGAATTACCTGGGAGCTTTGGGACACCTGGGTGCCTCAGTTGGTTAAGTGTCCAACTTCAGCTCAGGTCATGATCTCAGAGTTCGTGGGTTCGAGACCCACGTTGGGTTCTGTGCTGACAGCTCAGAGCCTGGAGCCTGCTTTGGGATTCTGTGTCTCCCTCTCTCTCTGACCCTCCCCTGCTTGTGCTCTATCTCTCTCTTAAAAATAAATAAACATCAAAAAAATTAAAAAAAAAAAGAGTTACCTGGAGATCTTTAAAAAATCCAGTGTTCAGACACTACATACACCTCTGTCATGGAGTGGCTTCCTCTGCAAATGGGCTTCATGGCCTAGAGTCTCCACCCTGCCACCTGTGATTGCCCAAGGTGTCGCCGTGGAGGTTTCCATCAGCCCACAAGCGACAGCATGGCAACCATCCCCTCCAGCAGCTTGCTCATGGCCACCCACAACTATTACTGGCATCACATGGATTCCACTTCCATTAAGAGCTTCTGTGGAAGTGCAGAGTATCCTGGGGAAGCATTCCTCATCACCTGGCTCCCCAGGCCAACCCGGGTCACTGACAGGCAAGCTTTTTTTCAGGTAATAAATCCACTCTCCTGTTCCTGGCTAGTGTTGGAGTCCCCAGAATGCTCAGGATCTCCTTAGGCCTCCAGAAGCAGTATCACCTGTGACTTGGCTCTGGAAGTCAGGAGAAAGTGGCATGGTAGCCACCCTGGCAAAGCCAACACTGGGCCCCAGTCCTGAGTGGCCACCACTAGGCTTCAGGAGGTGCTAGGCTCATCAGAGCCCCTCCCCTCTGCTGCAGCAAGCAGAAGCAATTGGGTTCTTTTATATCAAAACAGCAAAACAATAAAAAGGAAGTAGAGACAATCCCACTCTTTGCTATCCAAGCTGCATGCAAGACTTCCTGACACCCTGTAACTGTGTGCCTTGTACCCAGTGGAAAATAAACTCCCAAGCAGCCAGTAAAAAACAAAAAATAAAAAAAACCAAAAAATAAAAAAAACAAAACAAGAAAACAAAAACAAAAACGCAGTGTTCAGGGTTTACTTTCAGAGATTCTGAGTTAATTGATATGATAGAGACTGGACGTGGGTATTTTTTTTTTTTTAATTTTTTTTTTCAACGTTTTTTATTTATTTTTGGGACAGAGAGAGACAGAGCATGAACGGGGGAGGGGCCAAGAGAGAGAGACACACAGAATTGGAAACAGGCTCCAGGCTCTGAGCCATCAGCCCAGAGCCCGACGCGGGGCTCGAACTCACGGACAGCGAGATCGTGACCTGGCTGAAGTCGGACGCTTAACCGACTGTGCCACCCAGGCGCCCCTGGACGTGGGTATTTTTAAATGTCTACCCTGGTGATTCTAATGCTCAAGAACTGTGAAGGGTCTGAAATTTTACTCTGAGAGCTAAAACGTTGGTCTGCCACAGTTTCAAGGATGCTGGTATAAAACATGAAATTCCTTTGTCAGAGATGAAGGACAATTTATTACTCATAGAAATATCAGTAGCCAGAGTATCAGCATGTGTGTGTATGTGTGTGTGTGAGAGCGTGCGCTGGTTCCTTGAATCTTAATTCCCATAGGGTGATACAAAGAAGGTCAGATGACATCTGTACACATAGCAGATTTCATTACAAGAGAGGATCCTTGAGTTTAGGGGACCTGAATATTCTATACTGGAAAGTAGCATGCCTCCCTTTTGCTCCAGAAAGAGAGATACTGTATCTATTTTCTATATAAACATCCTTGAAAATATTATCTAAAACAAAGAGCAGGTAGTGCTTTGTTTCACACAATGAGCAAAATGTGATAGGCCTGTGGAAATGGACTCCCAACAGAGTTGAGACTGTTTCTGTAGACAAAGGGGAATCCTAAAGTTGTTTTAAGCAGGTAAATAAGGAAAGTACTTCAAAAAATACAGAGACCTTACCAGGAAAGAATGAAAGCGGAGTAACAACTTAGAAACCATTATACTAATTCAGGCAAAAGTTGGAAAGGGTTTTGGCCAGTTGGTGCTTGGAGATAGGAATTAAAATTTTAAAGAAAAAATGATAAGCATGGATTATTGCTTATATATGAGGGGAGGAAGATAGTGACAGTGGATTCCAGTTGTCTGTGGAAAAGTTAATTTTTATTTTTTTAACAGATAAAGGGCTATTCACGTTATCAATTTCTCAAGTTTTAGTATTTTATACTTGTCAAGGAATTTATCCATTTCATTTAACTTGTTCAATTTATAAGCATAAAACTGTTCATTAGCCAGACTGAAATGTTATATAAAAATAATAGCCTATTGGTTTTAAACCAATGAAAATATAAAAGATTTCTTTTCCCGCTAAGAAAATAATCCTTTTCTTTTTCCTTCCTTCCTTCCTTCCTTCCTTCCTTCCTTCCTTCCTTCCTTCCTTCCTTCCTTTCTTCCTTTTTTTCGTCTTTCTTTCCTTATTTTTTTTTCTTCCCACATCTCTGGAGAATTAGTATGGCCTAAGGAAAAGTGCCTTCAACTTTGTAATTGTTCAGACCTCCCATCAACAATTATTTCTTGAACATCTACTGTGTGCTTGGCACTGTTTTGGGAGCTGTGGGCACATTAGTAAATTATACTGTCTGCTCTGATTGAGAAAATATGCAAGTGAATGAAGACAGTTTTTGATCTCTGAACTCCAGTTTCCACATTTCTAAAATGGAATTTTCCTAAAATAGGGGTATTGTAACTTAATGAGGTAATGAATGCTAAGTTCCTGGCACATAATTTGTACTCATGAAATGGTACCTATTATTATTATTATTATTATATTATTATTATTATTATTATTATTATTATTATTATTTTTGGTCTGTAACTAAGCTTTTGCAATTTTCTTTTTGAAATTTACTAAACTCTAGGTGGAGTGGCCAGAAGTCTGAGGTTGCTTGGCGACATATACAGTTGTATGCTGCTCATTAGTTGCTTTCTTGAGCTTCCCAGGCAGGTGACTTAAAATCACCTGTTGAAAATTGATTAGCCTTCTCTGAAAGTTCTTTTAGGTTGGCATTTTTCTTCAAAATGTATGAAACACACCTTTCCCTCTCTTTACTGCACACATGGTCTTTTGGCCCCATTTGTCACCTAGGTGACTTTGATGATGGTTCTGGTGTCTATAGGTAATGTACTTGGTAGAGTAGTCAGAAACCAGGTACAGGCTACAAAATTTCTGTTTTAAGCCAGAGAATTTTACACATGGTTTCTGTCCTTTGGTACATTTCAAACCAAAGGATGTTGTGAACATGAGGAGAAGGCACAGGAAGAGTTTAGCATGTTGCAGATTTTTTGTTATTAGTTTATATTAATTTTAGTTCATAATAGCAATATGAAAGCCAAAAAAATGATATCTTTTGATTTATGTAGTTCTTGTGAATCACTTTGCTTTTGGTCTGGAGCCCTACAATAGCCACCTGAGGTATGGCCTATGATAACCACTCAGAAATGTTCTGCCTAGCAGGCTGCCGTGCTTAAATAATCTAGTTTTGTTATTTCACTCAGCAGTAATGTGGCTTTGAGGGAGATTAATACAGTGCCAAATACTCTTTCTTAAAGTAAAACAAAGTTCAGAGTCTTAAAGGAGTAGACTTCTCATTTTAAGAGGCTTCTGATTATTGAATATTATGTAGATTATTGCTATCTCTGTATGATAAAACAGCAACCAACACTTTTATCCTCTTACTATAAATCAGAAAGTGATTTTAGGGTGCCTGAGTGGCTCAGTCGGTTAAGCATCTGACTCTTGATATTGGCTCAGGTCATGATGTCACAGTTGTGGGATCGAACCCCATGTCAGGCTCTGCTCTGGGCATCGAGCCTGCTTGGGATTCTCTCTCTCTCTCCCCCCACCCCGCCCCCCCGCCTCTCTGCTCCACCCCCCTCCAAAATAAAACAAATCCACTTTAAAAATAAAGAAAATGATTTTAGATTGAAAGTATATTTGAAAGCTTTTTCTAAAATTTTCATGTGTGACTGAAGGTTTTGGTAATTGAGTGCATGACTATATTTGGAACTAATATATATAGCTAACTCCAGGGTTTTTGGAGGGGCCATGAAGAGTTCATAGATTATTTAAGCTAGATAGTTCACTTGATGACAAATTGATTTCTATGAGTTCAGTATGGTTTACCTCTCTATATGTACTGATTAGTGTCACACAGAAACACATCCTATTCCTTGGCCATAGACTTTATTGAGGTCTCTGGTTAGCTGTTCTTTATATACTTGTCAGAAACTGAAAATTGGAGTAAACACATTTATTAATAGAAATCAATTTAAAGTTGCATCTTGTGACAGTTCTTTGGAATTTCATCTGTGAAATCATCTTATCACTAAACTATGCCTTCTAGTAGGGAAACGTGGGAGGAAAATAAGAGAGCAAATAAATACGTATTCAGCAATGTGATGCCCTGAATGAGGAGTCTTCTAAATTACTTAGAAGAGTTTATTACTTGTATGTACATTAGTAATATTCTAATAAAAAAATAATCACAGTGCTTTCACAAGATAATCTGTTGAAATAATTATATAAGTATTTTCTCTCTAGCTAATCAGTAAATCCAATTCACATATTTGTATGATCATGTGCAGTTACTGGTGGCAGCACAGTGCTTTGTAGAAAGAATGGGTTTTGGAGTCAGAAAAATTTAGGTTTGACTTCTCATTTTATCATTTTCCCACTGTCTGAGCTATGATAGTCTTCTACTAATAGAAAGTCAATAATATATACTTCCTAAGATTGCTGTAAATATTGTATTTGATGCCCTCAGCATCAAAATGGGAATATAGTAGTCATTCAGTGAATTGGGTTACTTTATCCTGAGATCTTCAGAGGTATAGCAAGGGGGGATTGACCTATGCCTGGGCTTTTTGCCATTACTATGAATATTTGCAAGATTAAAACTATGAGAAATAAGATAATCTATGCTTCTGTAACTTACTGATGGTGGAAAAATCTAACAGAAATACAGTAACTTCTTTTTTAATTTTTTTAATGTTTTTATTTATTTTTGAGACAAGAGAGACAGAGCATGAACGGGGGAGGGGCAGAGAGAGAGGGAGACACAGAATTGGAAGCAGGGTCCAGACTCTGGGCCATCAGCCCAGAGCCCGAGGCAGGGCTCGAACTCACGGACCGTGAGATCGTGACCTGAGCTGAAGTCGGACGCTCAACTGACTGAGCCACCCAGGCGCCCCCAGTAACTTCTTTTTTTAAAAGATTTTACTTATAAGTAACCTCCACACCCAGTGTGGAGCTCAGACCCACAGCTCCAAGATAAAGAGTCACACACTCTACCAACTCAGTTGCCAGCCAGCCATCCTGAGACAGTAATTTCTAATGTTGGACATAAATATGAAATGTCTTCTTACTTTCATTAGTTCAGGAGTCTGTATCTATTTTCCTCAAAGCAAAACAAAGCTAACAAGTCTTTATTTTTTAAATTTTATTAAAAACTTTGTTATTTTTATCTTTATTTTATTGAAGGTGCACACACAAAAGGATTTTAAACAAAAAAGAGTACCTACTCAGTGTTACTGAGAAACTAAGCAAGCCTCAGCTTTATCTTAACTTTCTATTGATATATTTCTATTGAAGGCTTGGGAGGTTAGATGTTCATATTTTTATTCTTCCTGTCTCATTATTTATGTCTAGTCTCTGGGATTTGCTACAGAAAATAGCAAAGAGAGAGGAAAAGAATACATTGACCTGGATTCTAAATCCTCATTCTTTTGTGCAAAACATTGTTTTGTCATCTCTTGATTTATTTGCATGTCAAGTATCCAGTAAGTGCTTTGCACAAAAACCATGCTAGCTATGAAGCACTTAAGTTAGTGTTTTCGTTTTTAGTGGGGAAGGACAAACTTCATGTGGGTTGTTGCTGGACCAAGATGTGCATTTAAGACTCCAGAATTCCACAATGATTTTTATCTTTTTTTTTCCTTTTTGTAGCAACTATCAGGGTTGGGATATTGCATTTGTGTTGTTTGTTTAATTTATCTTTAAAAAGAATTGAAGTCTGTACACAAAATGAGTTTTCAGCTTGTTAGAGCACCAATGTTGGTGATTTAGAATGTGGAGCTATTCTTTTGAAATAGTAATAAGTCAGTGCTTTACAATCTAATTAGCTCTGTGCTCCTGGGAAATCTTAACGTTCTAAGTTCGTATAAGAACAGCATGAAACTTCTCCTTGATGGTAAGAGTTCTCCAAGAACATTACTAAAGTGACAGTGTATTTGAGCTGTATCCATTTTTTCATTTTGATAGCTCCTCAGTATCATTTAGATTCTTCATGTCCTTCAAATTGGTAATATGTTATTTCTCTGTTTGAATTTAATTTGTTTTTAGTGAATTGCTTCAGTAGCTGTTATATTTCAGCTAGAGTATATTTCTGCTATATTTCAGAGGAGTATCTCCATTTTACAGGTGAAGGTGAATTATTTGTAACTTGTAAATGAAGTTAGTAAGAGGATAGGAAGAGAGCATGAATGAGAAGATGATATATGTACTAAAGATCAAAATACAACTATTGTTAAATTTGATCTCAGCACTGGGACCACAGCGAAGGAACAAAGAAGCTTGTGGTAAATGAAACTTTGAGCTAGAAGATGTAACGTTTGGCTTCTAGTCTTAAATCTGCCACAAATTTCCTATATGGTTCTGAGTACTTACCTCTCTGGGCTCAGTTTCCTTCTGTAAAATTACTGTGTGTTCCGCAAGTTTCTTTTCCTGCTTTAACATTATGATCTGGGTTGGATACAAATATCATCAAACTACCTGGTGGAAATAAGCCCAGAAACATCCCTGACTACAAAAGATTTAGTTTGAAATGCTACTAGAAACTAGGATGGAAGGAGCGCCTGAATGACTCAGTCAGTTGAATTGAGTGACTGACTCTTGGTTTTAGCTTAGGTCATGATCTTGGCAGTTCGTGGATTCAAGCCCCTCATTGAGCTCTGTGCTGGTGGTGCGGAGCCTTGTTGGGATTCTCTCTGTCTCTGACCTCTCCCCCCCCCCCCCCACCCAAATGAATAAACAAATGTTTAAAAAAAAAGAAAGAAAGAAAAGAAACTAGGATGGAAATCAAGCGTCAAGGTGTACTTGCATGTGGGCATCAGATACCCTGATAGGACTCAGGAGGAAATATATGACCAAGGACAAGGTAGGCCAGAGCTTTCAAAGTCTGTGCATTCTGGACTTAGGGAATTTACAAGAGCCATAAGTGTAGGGCAAATGAACAGAAGGATATATTTAAGACAGTAGCTCCAAGAACACTTTAACAGTTTAGGTGGCACTTTGCCTCCCTAATCCCTTATACACTCCTTGTTCAGGCAGAATTCAGACCCAATTATGTCTGGCTTAGGAACTGAAGGAAGAGAAAGTACAGCAGGAATATATTGCTGATGTGAACTGAATCTAGGTAAAGAAGAAGGTAGAGTAATCCTTACATATGTAAATCAAATCAGTTTTCTCTTTGATTTATGATTTTTAATAAAAATCACTTTTTTATATGTCTTTGAATTTAGGCATGACTTGATATCTAAGGTTACATAGCATGAACTACACTTAACATCATAATTTTCCTGGTGATGAGCACTTAATTTTTAAAAAGCACTGTTGATTCAATCATATACATGTTTTGAACCTTTATATCTCTGAAATTTAAGAATATAAACTAAAACTTTGACATCTCCATAAAAATGGAAGGATTCATTCTTACTGAGTTTTCTTTTCTCTGAGGTATGTATGAGATAACAGGAGATATAGATATGACTTTATAAATAAAAAATGAAAGCAAAGGATCCAGTTCCTAGGCAAAAAGATACATTGAAATACTTATTGGATACATTTACTTGAAAATCATTCCATCAGCTCATCTTCGGAACTCCCCTCTCTCCTACTCTGTAACCCCTTTTGTGTTTCTTATTTATTTCAAGCATCCAACCTTAAAACTAAAAAAATAAAAAATAAAAAAATCATCCTTTTTATTTTCCTCTCTCTGGCCTTTTGTAGCCAGGCAGGTTGTAAGTCCTGTTGATTCTCCATCTAAAATGGATCTAACATCTAACTTTTTTTCCATGCCTGATGCCATCCTAAGAAGCTCCTTACCCACACTCCCCAAACTGCCATTGCCTTCTTAACTTTTTCTCACTGTATTCTCATTCACTGATAACTTCCACAAATCCCTTTATTTTCTTACTCTGAATTTTATATTGTGGGCATGGTACTTAGTTAATTTATAAATTTAAGATAATTTATAAATTTAAGATTAAATTTATAAATCTAAGATATAATATACCTACAATAAAAGTTGGGTCCACATGTAATAATCAGCATAACCACCCCAAGCAAATACGCTCTTTTAGCATCCTGTATAGTCCTGCATTTGTGAATCTGGCATCTTGGGGCTACAGGCTGCATACCACTGTTCCAATCTGTTTGAGTGAAATACCAACTCCATTATGTCTAGGGAGACCACACAATTGTTCAAACTGGAACACTTTGGACAGTGAAAGGGAAGATATTCATAGTTAGAATAATGCCTGGATAGTGATGTAAACTGAAACTGTCCCAATAAAGTGGGAAGTAGGGTCATTCTAGTAATGTTGCTCCCTTCTGTAACCCAGTGACTTCTACCAGCTATGAATGGAACTAAATCTGTTTTAGTCTGGCATTCAGGAACTTTGTATTAACTCTTTGTATCTCTCTGTGGATGCATTCTCTGATCTGGTCACATTCTTTGCTTAAACTTTTCTACCTTGCACCTTTGCTTATGTTATCCTCTTCCTGGAATGTAATTCCCACCCACTTCACCTATTTAATCCCTGCACAACTTTTTTTTTTTTAAGTTCATTTATTTATTTTGAGATAGACAGAGGGTAAGCATGGTGGGTGTGTGTATGGTGGTGGGGTAGGGCAGAGAAAGAGGGAGAGAGAGAATCCCAAGCAAGCTCTGTGTTCTCAGCACAGAGCCTGCACAGGGCTCAATCTTATGAACCTTGAGATTATGACCTGAGCCAAAATCAAGAGCTGGCTGCCCAGCCGACTGAGCCACCCAGGTGCCCCACTACCCAACTTTTTTTTTTTTTTTAATGTTTGTTTACTTTTGAGAGTGGGGAGAGACAGAGCATGAGTGCAGAGAGAGAGAGGGAGACAGAATCTGAAGTAGGCTCCAGGCTCTGTGCTGTCAATACAGAGCCTGATGTGAGGCTCAAACCCAAGAACTGCAAGATCATGACCTGAGCAGAAGTCATCTGCCCAATCAACTGAGCCACCCAGGCGCCCCTCTCCCCTGCCCCACCCAACTTTTAATGTAGAGTTTATCCCTCCAATTTCCCATAAAGCTTCCCTACTTTAGTTACTGTGATTAATTACTCTTCTTTCTGGACTCTTAAGTGCTGGTGATCACTTGGCCCATACATGCAGTCTTGCACTGATAAAAGATGTTTAGGTTTAATTATCTGATATCTTTCAAATGAATTTCAGATTCCCCAAAGGCACCTTTCCTATATTGTAGTTCCTTTTAACACTTTAGAGTCTTCTTTCACCCTTTCTTTCCAGTATCGTCTGGACACTGGATATATACTGTAAGGAGCTCTGGAGGTAATGCCAAAACGAAGGAAGGGATTCTAGAAGCCAGAGGCCGAAGAAAGAATCTTTACGTGAGGTGAGAAAAACAGAGGCTGGAGAGGTGAACAAACCTACAAACTTCATGCATACACCAATAGATAATAGAAGGGGTTTGAAGTGGTGTGTCATGAAAGGTGGATCATGGAAAAGAGACGGGAACGGTTGGGAACATCATGGGAGAAGTTTGGAGTCATGGTAGCCGTAGGATTCTTAACATTGCCTAGACCTGGAAATTTGTTACTCAAAATGGTCCAGGGTCCAGCAGCATTGGCATCATCTGGGAGCTTATTATATATGCAGATCCTTAGGACCCACTCTAGACCTGCTGAGTCAGAAACTTCATATTAACAGGATCCCTAGCAGATTCCTTTGGGAAGCACTGGTCCACAATACCCACTTGTCTTTGCACACAGAGTTTATGATAGAGCTGGGTCCCAGTGTATGAGTGGATTCTTCTGAGTTGAATACTCAGGGGTGACACTCAGAATATCCAGTAATAATGATGGGTTGATTAGTGCTGGGTTGAAATCTAATTTATTTTCCTGTTGGTTTCTTGATACTTTAAATGATACTGTAGCCTGTACAGACTTTCACAACAGTGGGAATGAAGGAGATTTGAGCTCTGTGTGTATTAGAATAATATTTTTCAGATAACAAACTGTGACTTAATAAGAGTTGGGTGGAGAATAATCGAAATAATCTAATTATAGATGAACGAGAGTTTATAAGTGTCTGTTCATGTCATTAGGATCTGTAAGGTTTTGACCTCAACTATCTTCTTGCCAGTTTTAAGTGCTTCAGGACAGGAAAACAATTGGCCATCTGGTTTTACTAAACACTTTCTCACGTACAAGGACAAAATGTATTACTTGGAGCAGCTGAGAAGTGCACTGTTGGAAGAATTTAGGACACTTCTCTATACAAACTGTTTCTCAAGGATGAAGAGCTTGGCATGTATCAAAAATTAAAGGAATTTCTGTTGGGAGTACTTCTGATTCTTTCTTCATATGCTTCAGTTTTCTGTAGGTGGTATATAAATAAGCATTTATTTAACTAGAGAAGGTATATCTCAATATGAGCTGTACATAGCCACTTGTCTACCCCTCCTTTGAAAGAATAGAAAACTTTGCTGTCCAAATCTTTGCTAAGTGAATGCTGTTATATATTTTTCTTGTTATATATTGGACTGGACTGTGGACCATTTTGAGTAACAAATTTTTTGTTATATATTTTTTCTTGTTATTTTCATTATTGAATTAATTAGAGATGACACTTGGCTAGTTAAAATTCTGTTTAAGAAAAACAATAAAATCACATATCGAAAAAGACTAATGATAAACCTCTGATAAAACATTAACTGTATTGTTCTTTATGAAAAAAAAGGCAACATAATATAACATAAAGCAACAAAATTCAGTATATTGTGCTAAACACATTATTTTCATGATAGATGTAATATGCTCAGGAACACAAAAACCTTTCAACATTACTAATTTTATACTTAAATAAGTCTTCCCCCCAACATGATTTGATCTAACCAGTCTCCAGCAGACATTCCCCCCCCCCCCATGATCCATGTACATAGGGTGCTTTGTCAAAGAGTACTTTGATCACAGTTAATAGCAACACAAAAACAAAAGGTCAGAGCTACGAATTTATATTTAGGAGGATAGATTCAAACAGATGTCAGCTGGCATACGTATTTGTCCAGCCACAGGCAAGATTACTCAGCAAGTAGTTAGTAGATTGTTTCTTGATTTAATTTTTGTATTTGATCCATTTGTTTAATAATTTGCTCTTGAGACAGCATATCATGCAGGCATTAGTCAAAATATGGACGATTGTAAGATACTAGCCAGTTACTAAATTTTATATATAATTTAACAGGAGGAGCAGGATATTTAAACTGGGGATCTAGAGAACTGGTGAAAAATGGTAACATCATGTCCTCAAATTCACTAAGACTGGAGTAAATTATTTATGGAAAATTTTTGACTTCAAGAACTTGCACTTGTAATTCTATTTATAATTTATTTTAAGCCAGAGATAATGAAATAAAGAGTCAACAAAAAGCAAAAGCATTTACAAAACCAAACATGTTGTTGCATATAATACAGCCCAAAGCTCGTGTAGAGTGGGATTTCAGGCGTCCTTTCCTCTGGTGCCTCCCCAGCCCTGCTGCTGACACCAAGCATGCCCACCTTAACTCCTTTGCAGTCTCCTTGTCATGTGTCAGACAGTTCTCAAGGAGCCATGCAAGTTAAGGGATGCATATTCCTTGTATACATAGGACTGTTCTTGCTTTGCTCATGGATCCTATGCCTCCTTGATAGGGCAGTGTGCAGAAGGAAGAAGTGTGGTCAACTTTATTGTAAGGTGTATTGTTCTGCATTTATACTATAAAATTCTGACTAGTAAATTGAACATGACCAGTGTACTAATTGTCGTTCACATTTCCTTCATACTCTGGAGAAGACTGAACTTGTGGTTGTCTTGTGCACTTTTGGTTTAAGAAGATTGGCAACCTTTGGAAGAATCGCTGGAAGCCAGTATCCATAGGCAGCTTGAGGGATAATTCAGCATCATGAGTAATGATGCAACCAGCAATAGGGAGCCTCACAGACAAGAAGATATGGGTTGCTTCAGTACAAATGGGCTGCAAAGAAATATGGTATTGTGATAATAACAGTCTCACAGTGAAAGATATTTGACAATAAGGAACATAAAGAGATGTTTTTTAGACCTGAACAGGGAAATATGGCATCTGGACGTTATGCAGAATCTTCATAAGAACTGATTGGACAGTAAGCAAGTAAGTACCACTTTTCTACCTATCATTCTAAATAATTATCAGTAAGTTATTAATCTTCACAAGGACCATGAATTTTGCAATGTATTTTAAGATCAAACTGATTGTATAAGTAAGGGCTCTGCAAACATATTTTGCCCAGGGCCTCACACACCCTAGAGCAGCCCCAATTGCACAAGTACTTTCCATTGCAATTTCAGATTTTGTTGCTGAAGTTTTGCTAAGTTCATTTTAACAATGAAGAGAGAATGATGAATAAAACAAAAATGAGAAATTTAGACTTTGCTGAACTTCATCTATAGCACTTTTTAGCCAGAGTTGGGCTTTGGGGTTAGAGTTGAAACTTGAGATGAAAACATAAATGGAGGAAAGCCTTAACTTGGCTATTTTTGTGTGACCCTTGGCAAGTCTCTTACTGCAGTAAGTCTGTTAATTGATTTCTAAAATGGAATGATGATGGCATCTCTTTTCATAAGGTTGTATATGAAAATGAAATAGAATAATTTTGTAAGTAATAACCACAATGTTTGGCACATAGTAAGAATTCAATTCTGATTAGATATTTTTGTATATTTTCGTTAAATGGAGAGGGCTAATGTAGCAAGATTGAATGCTTAAGATAGTATATGACTAATCAGTAATCTATTTTTTAATTTCTTACCGTAAAGCTAGATATTTGATTTTAATTTTTGCCTGAAAAAAAATACGATTGGTTCTAATCTTCAGTAAGTTCACATTTGATATTATGTTTTATTTAATATTTTATGCAGACTCATTCCTGGGGTTGACTCATTAGTTTAATTTCCTAAGGTATCAACTGATGTTATTGAACTGCATATAGTGACTCAGAGGTAGATAGTGGGAAAGTAGAGAGAGGTTTTCTGTCTTCTGCTCTTCTAAAATATTTCAGGCTTATTTGAATGAAATCAACGCTAAATGAATTCCACTTTCTTTCATTTAATTCAGGTTTTTTGTAATGGATATTTGCCTCCTTTTTTTGAGGGGCTGGAAGGCTGACCAACATTTGATGACCTTTCTTATATTCTTGGAATTCCCTTACAATTGGTCTTGGAGAGAGGCAGAGCCTGTCCTGCATAAGATAGAGGCTGAGAATGCTTGATGTCTGCTTTCCCAGGGTTCCTTTCATCTAGGATCCGAGCACATAACCTACATTCCACCAATCAGGCAAACATATCCTCCTCCAGCTTTGACTAAGAAGTGACTGATTCAAAAGAGCAGACCCTGGAGGAAATCCATTTTGGTGATGGATGGTAGCAGCAGCAGTGGCAGTAATACCAAGTTTTGAGGGTCAGCAAAGGCTTTTAGTGTCCAGTGCCAGAAGCAGTGGGAGAGAAACCCATGGCATTCAGCATTTAGGAAACAGCTGTGACTTCCCTGGGCTGATTTTCTGGAATGGCTTGGCCATGGTTCCTTGCCTTCATTTCCCCCTGTTCTTTAACTCAGAGAATTGTGAGTAACCCTTTCACTTTTCAATAAACTCTTTTTTTTTTTTCTAAAATCATGGTCAGTTTATGTTGTTTGAAATTACAAACCTTGATTGAAGAGTTCCCCATGTCTATTTATTCTATTCTATTCTATTCTTATACTGGAGTCCTTCCCTGATTTTCTTTCCCATTAAGGCCTCCTTTGATGTCCCTCTTATCCCGATCTCCCCTTGTCTATTCTCTGATCTCCTCTCCTAGTGGGAGATGGGGACAGGCCGTATGATGAGTCTTGTTGTCACACATTTTACATTGAGAACTAGCCCTGCTGCCATCTGGAAGTGACCATTTCTTGTGTGTAGGTCACTGACTGATGTGTAAACCACGATATCTGAATAGACCGAGCTTACCTATTCAGTTTTGTGATGTTTCACTTACATCTGTGGCAACTTCATTACTTGCTATGGGGAGATTTTGCCATGCAAATGGTGTGCGTCTATTTTTGGGTCATTTCCTTTGTTGAACTGTTTCATGGTACAGCTTTAGTTGTTTAGAGATGTGCAATCCTAGAATACTTTAATTTTATTGACATTTACCGTCCCACCCTTGCCCAAAAATCTCTGGGAAATTAAAGATTGTTAATGTAAGAGGGCTAACTCCTGATGCTTTCAATTTCAGCACTTGTACTGGTTTCTTCCAACTGAAATTCTAACTAATTTAGAATTATGGAAAGGTTATTATGCTGACATTTAAACTCTTTTGGTGGCAAATGTGGTAAAGCTCTCTATAAATACCATGAGGAAGAAAAGTAGTAACAGAAATCATTTTATGGGTTTTCAATTATTTTTTTTCTGAAGCAGTAATGGTGATACATTTTTGAACACTGAAAAACAAAATGTCACCTTTAAAGTCAGAATCTAGGCCAATTAGTTTGAGTAGTAAATCTTGTTTTAAAACCAGCAAAACAAATGTGTTCATTTTAAATCTAGATGCAGAGTTAGTAATGTATATGATTATTGTCATATGCAGAAATCATGGACATCTACATAAAGAGACCCCTTGCAGCATCTATACAACCCATAGCTTGAAAATGAGGTAGCACCTCAGGGAGAAAGCTTCACTCAAATATTATCTTTTTCTTTTTCTTTTTCTTTTTGTAAAGACAACTACGATATTATATAGGCCATTAGAGTTGGCTCCTTAGTTATTCAGTGAAAAACATGGTGAAGAGGGTACATTAGTTTTCGAATGCTGCTGTAACAAATTACCACAGATTTGGGGGCCTAAAACAACCCAAATTATTATCTTGAAGTTCTGTAGGGCGGAAGTCTGGCAAAAGTCATGGGGCTAAAATCAAGTCGTTAGCTGGGGTTTGTTCCTTTTTGGAGGCCCTCGGGCAAAATCTGTTTCCTTGCCTGTTTTAGTTTTTAGAGACTGTTCACATTCCTTGGATCCTGGCTTCTATCCTCCATATTCAAAGCCAGCCATAACAAGTCTTTAAGAGTCACATCTTTGACTCTGAGTTATGCTTCTATTTTTAAGAAACCTTGTGATTGCATTAAGTCCACCTGCATAATCTCCCTATTTTAAGGTCAACTGATGAACAAACTTCATTCATCTGCAAAAACTTAATTCCCCTTTGCCATATAACCTAACATTTTCACAGGCTCCAGGGATTAGGACATAGGCATCTTTGGGGAGGGCATAATTGTACCTACCATAGTGGGAGATGATGGTATGGAGCTATGAGAAAACAGGTAGAAATGTTAGAGCCACATTAATATAATTCTTTGGGAGAACCTTAGAAATCCAGTGAAAATGGCCCAGGGTCCTGCTATACAGAGTCTGCTCCATGCTACAGCTCATGGGCATCATCTGGAAATTGGTAGCAAGCAGACTGTTGGGCCCTACCACA
This sequence comes from Felis catus, assembly GCF_018350175.1. Taxonomy (NCBI): domain Eukaryota; kingdom Metazoa; phylum Chordata; class Mammalia; order Carnivora; family Felidae; genus Felis; species Felis catus. Next base: position 109,863,259 of record NC_058372.1, on the reverse strand, counting down.
GACCTCCTGATCTGGGACTTAATGCTTAGCAAGATCCTCAGGTGAGGTTCATATGCATATTAACTTGTGAGAAGCAAGGTTCTAGAAGAAGGGCTCTGTTTCCTTCCTTCAACTAGAGAAGCTTCAGTTGTATCTGCTTCAGTTATTGGACTACTGCTAAGTTTTCACTTGAAGAAACTGAAAGGGAACTGAAAGAGGTTTAAAAATCACTGCTGTTGGGAGGCAGAGGATTCTCCTCTCTGTCATTGGTGCTCCCACTCTAAGGCCATTACTGATCTCCTGCTTCCATAAGAATCAGAATTTTCTTTGTGGGGAGTGGGTAGGGGGTAGGGCGGGAGATGAGAAGTGACAGAAAAGTGTAGATTGTGTAATTTTCAAAAGATGAAAAGAAAGGTCTTGGAAAAAAACAGACCTCAAGAGATAATCTCAACCCCTAGCAAAAGTATAGAATGGAGTAGTAAAAAAATTGTGAGAACTCTGGAGAATTTTGGACGATTGTGACATCACAAGGCTTCAAAACAAATTCACTGAGAAACACTTTATGTCCTTTTGTAGTAGAGTTGTTAATATGGAAAACCAGGAAAATATGTGCACAACATATCTTAATTTTCATTTGTGAATCAATTGATCAAATGTAGAGTGGATGATAGAAGTGATAAATTCTTATCTGGTTAAAAACGTTGTGTCTAAGGTGTGTTGCATGATGATTTGCAGAGAGAAGAGAGGTCAAAGCCTCACCACAGGTATCTGTCCTTGACTGTGCTACTCATTTTTATAAAAGCCACTTAAGAAGATGAAAGAGCAAAGTTTTTTTTTCTAATCGTTGCGTTAAAGGAATAGCAAACAGAATATACAGTTTTGATGACCAGAATTAAAACTATCATTCCTAAAGGGAATGCTGTGATTAAAGTCACAGTGTCAGAGTTGAAGGGCAGTATCTCTACATATGAGTAGACAGAGGTGGTGATCTGCTCGTGGAGACACAAATGCAGGAGAGCTGGGATTTTAACTGAACACATGCTTCCCATGAGCTAATAAGTTAATGCGGCCATATGAGGTCAGGGACTGCTTGATTTTCAATTCTGAAAGTCTAGCTTAAACCAAGCACTTAGAAGGTACTTGGTAAAATGTTTGCTGAATGAATAATTCTTGAATTATACAAAAGCTAGCATTATGTTTGGTTGCAGTAATAGAACTCTAGAGTCTAAAGTATAAGGTGGTTCGTTCCTAAAATATTACTTATGCTTCTAGGTATCACGTTTTTGGACTTACAGTGACAAAATACTATGCAGGAGAAAAACCTGGAAACCTAAAGAAAAAAAATGAAAATTATGTCCTTTGGGGAATATTATAGTGGAGTAAAGAAGAAAAAAGGGAAGATTTTATTTTATTATTTTTTAAATATTTATTTTGAGAGAGTGTGTGTGTGAGCAGCGGGAGGGAGAGAGAGAGGGAGAGAGAGAGGGAGAGAGAGAGAGAGAGAGAATCCCAAGCAGACTCCATGCTGACACACGGAGCCCGACGTGGGACTTGATCTCATGAAATATGAGATCATGACCTGAGCCGAAATCAAGAGTCGAATGCTTAACCGACTGAATCACCTAGGTACCCCAGGGAAGATTTTAAATAGGCGTTATTTGGGGTGACTGGGTGGATCAGTAGGTTAAGCGTCTGACTCTTAATTTCAGCTCAAGTCATGATCCCACAGTTCTTAAGATTGAGCCCCACGTGTCAGTCTCTGCCCTGTCAGCAGACCTGCTCTCACCCTCTCTCTCTTTATCTTCCAACATAAATAAACTTTAAAAAATAAGTAAATAAATAAGCAATTGTAAAAAATCCTTATATCAACATGAGCACAGGCTTGATATTATAATAGACGGGTAAAGAGCAAATGTAGGAAAGCTACAAAGCTGTAAATTATAGTTTGCCATAGGAGTTTTCTAACCAACAAGGCTGTCTGCTGATGGAATGGGCCTCTGTTGATGGTGATGCATGTCCTGTTACTGGAGGCTAACTGACCATTGGTCAGGTATACTGGATAAAGGAGTCTTCATGGCATGGAAGGATTCCTTAAAAATGTTTCTTTTTTTTTTTTTTTTAATTTTTTTTTCAACGTTTTTATTTATTTTTCGGACAGAGAGAGACAGAGCATGAACGGGGGAGGGGCAGAGAGAGAGGGAGACACAGAATTGGAAACAGGCTCCAGGCTCTGAGCCATCAGCCCAGAGCCTGACGTGGGGCTCGAACTCCCGGACCGGGAGATCGTGACCTGGCTGAAGTAGGACGCTCAACCGACTGCGCCACCCAGGCACCCCAAAAAATGTTTCTTATTCTCAAGCACTTTAGGGCATGGGCTGCAGATTTTGTTTTTAATCCATTATACTATTTAGGAAATATTTATTGAGTTGGCATTTATTAACTTTTAAAGAGTTAATATCTCTTCAGTTTGCCTCTGCAAATCTGAATGAGCCAAAGTAAGAGAAGGCAAGGAGACCGGGGCATAAAGAATTGGAAAGAATAGGACTCTTCAAGACATTTAGATTTCTCTCCTACAGTGAATAAATGAAAAATTTAGAGATGCTAGTGAAGCAGAATTTTTCTGAGTTTCTTTTAATATTTAGCAATTGTAACAGATTTGTATGATTGGAAAACATGTTGTTTAATCATTCACACATATCTTTTACTTTGAGGAATAAAAAACATTTAAGACATATCCCCTAAAACATGGGAACCCAAAAACCTACCCTTGTAGTAGAAAAGTAAATATTTTAAATTCATAGATATAAGGATCACTATAGAAGTGATCATTAGAAGTGTTCTATTGTTATTTAAGGACATGCTTAATTTTTGATGTGACATGATAATGCAAACATTACCTCTGGAATAGAATGATTCCCGGAGGGAGACATGTGGATTCAGAGAGACTGGCAAGTATGATCGTAGTATGCTAGGACCCCAAGGAGTACGGGCAGTAGTGACAAAAATCTCTTGAAAGGAGATGAGAAGTAACAGGGTCAATTTTTTCTAGGTAAATTGAAATCTCTAATCACCTTCGTCTGAAATCAAAGAGTAAAGTTTTCGCACCACCATCAGACAACATAAAGTCCTGGAAGAGTTCTGTGAAAAAATTACTGCAAAAATACATAGAAAAACTAAACAAAAACACTTGAATTTATGTTTGTCATAACGTTTCCCCTCCTACTTGTCCCTGGTAAATTTGAGGACAAAGCCAGTGTTCTGGTTAAACAAAGAGATTGTTCTAGGCATGACAATGCGAAATAAAAGATTTTCTGTCTAATTCTTCCCATATGTTGGACAAACTAAGTTTATTGTTCAGAGTGCTTTGATGGGGCAAAAGAAGTTAATGAAGTAAAAACAAGTAATGAATCCAGTAAATTCATTACAATTCTGAAGCTCCCACTGTCATATGTTGCTATTAGTTCTTCCATTGCCATTTCCCTAGGGTAGGACTTCCACGTCATGTTCATATATAACTATGCCCATTTTTTTTCCTAAAAATAAAGGGTTTTTCAGGCTACCATTTCTTGAACATTCCCCCTTTATTATAACTTAAAAATATGTTACCTGTTACATTACAAGAATATATGTAACATATGCATGACATTCTAAGGTATAATTATATAATGCACACCAAGGAACCTGTAATTGCATTAAAAAATATTGCCAGTGTTTTACATCTAAACTTGGCACCTACGTTCTCTCTTTTCCTCGTGACTCCTCCCTCTATCCCGAGAATCAATGCAAAGATATATCATTCTCTTGCCTTAAATCAAAAAAAGAGAGAAGTGTATGTATGCCTGAACAATATAGTATTATTTTTGCTCATTTTGAGTTACAAAATTTGTATCGTACTGTTTATACTTCTGATGCTTGCTTTCTTAGTTATATGTGTAGGAGGCACCAATGTTGTTGCAAGTTGCAGTTTACTCATCTGTACTCTTATTATTTTATGCGTGAACACACCACAATTTATTTTCTTTTAGATGACCGTTTGTTGTTTTTTAATTCTATTTTATTATTACAAACATTGCTATTATTACAAGCCTTTTGGAGCACACATATAAGAATTTCTAGTATATATATATAAGAATTTCTATAGGAGTGGAAATTCTAGGTGATGGGATATGCATATGTTCTGGTTTACAAAGTGATGCCCAACTGTTTCCCTAAGTGGCTGTTCTAGTTTACCCTTTCTTCATATCTTATGTGTTATAGTTGACCCTTATCCTCCTTAACACTCAATATTGTCAGACTTCTCAAGTTTTGCCATTCAAGTTTTAATAAATAAAATCTTATTAGAAATATGAACATCCATAGAACATTTTTAAAAGAAAGGATATAGTAATAAAATAGGAATCAAGAAAAATTGGTGTTGTTCATTCATTCAACAAGTACTTGTTGAATGCCTACTGAGCATTCATGTTTTCACTATGAAAAACATGTAAGCATATAAAGAAAAAATATAAAAAGTTCTCATGCTAAAGGGATTACAATATATATAAAACTGAAGCATTCAAATACTAGTGTAAGGCAGCATTATCATTTTTCACTTTTCTTTCTCCTCTCCCTTCATATTCCTTGTCTCTATAACTTAGGACTTCCCAGGAAAGAAATTTCAGTGTTTCCTACATTGAAAGTGACCTTTGAATGTCTGTTCTGTGTTATTCCTGCCATTCATTCCATCAGCTTACACTTGGACTGATGCCATAGTCTCTTGTTGAAGGATCGCTCAGATCTGAATTTGAGCAGAATGGACAATTTAACGAGTGAGGCATTTTACATGAGTGGAAAAATATATAAGAAAGTAGAAATAAATGGATTACAGGACCTCAGATGGTAGAATAAAATAACTTGGATTTTATACTATAGACAAGGAGCAGCTAAAAGTTTAAAAAATTATTTTTTCTTCGTTCCTGATTTACTCAGAAGGGATTACATTTAGAAGGGATTTGCTAAAGCTAAATGTACAAAGGGAACAAGGTCATATATGTAAATTCCAGGAATAATTTTTTCATGGAGGACATAAGAGTAAAATATCTTGTGATACCAAAAAACAGTATCTAAGACAGTCTCTAAACTAGTGTTTTTGGTAAGTGTAGTAAATCAACCAGACCACATTATCCTAGAAAAAAAACAAAATCAACATTCTTTACTTCTTACCTGGCATAAATTATTCTGGATAAATTTAATGCCTACCATGAAATGGTATTCTCTTTCTAAATAGTTTGTTGCTTTATTTTTAAACTTTTGTGTTCTTCTAATGTCAAACATAATTAGCTATTCTCCTAATTTGTATATAACACAAATTCCTACCAAATTCTGTAGCTCATATTCACTGATTTAGATGCTTAGTTTACATAGTCAAACATGTTTTTGGAAAGGCTATGAAATTGAGTATGAAAATCCAGAGTCCAAATGAAGTGTGGAATGAATGAGAATTAGGCAGTGGGCTGAGTGACATTCAAAATGTCCCATTTCTCTTACTACTTCTTTATAGCATAGTTTTTATGAGACTGTTTTCTTGTGAAAATCTTTTCTAGTGAGTTGTGATGGCTTGTTGGGGGGGAAGAATTATTAACAAAGATAGAGAATTGTAAATTCTAGGACACGTATAATTTTTTTAAGTCTGATGAATTTTAAACTATTTTAAGGATGTTTTAGTGATCATACATTTATTCTGTCATCAAATGAGTAACTTTAAATTTGTGATTGTCAAACACAACCGTTAGAAAAAGCCTTTTGTAACTTGCAAGATGGACATTATTAATTCTTCTGTGAGTAGAGGCCATTTGTGAGGTACTTATACCTAGGGAGAAAGGAATAAAAGACAACTGCTTCTCTTAAAATGAAATCATGCTTGCTTTTCTTCATTTTTGTTTCTATTATCTCCATTATAGGCCAAGTTTACCTGTAATATTCTGAAAGCATTGTCATATCCTTCAGGTTTAACTGGAATGACAGTTTAAGGTTGGTAGAATTTTAAAATCTCTGATAAATTTACATAAATATAATAGCAGTATTTTAGATGAGTTTTGGGTATTTTCTTGAGATGCCTCTTCATCATGCTGGGTTTCATAAGTGGTCCACTGCAGCTCAGAATTAACAATAGGAATAAAGGAAGAAGAGGATTTTGTGGCAGAAAACTAGTCTGGAAACTTTCATGCTGTAAATGGAGTATGGCATTGTCTGTTGCTTTATTATGTAAAGTTTATAAACTTAACTTTAAAAAGTAGATATTACCCTTTCAAAAATAAACAATGAAACCTAAACATACACACAATCTTGAAATTACAATTTAGTTTGCCTTAATCAAGCCTGGGATATATTTGCTAGTGATTGAAGGAAGCTGTTTTATGCCTTTATGAGAACAGTTTATTTTGGTATTCATTCCTTTTTATCCTTATTATCTTCTCCCACCCCACATAGTCAATGACTCTAGTGCGTTTGATGTGTGTCTTTTACATTTTGTATATAAAAATATGTATGTTTGAAATATTTTATATAACTTTCACTATTAAGGTGGATTTCTAAAACCAAACTATGCTAGTATTTGTACCTTACTTTTTTCTCAGTTATATTCTTCTTGATCTTCTGAAAAAAAAAACATAGCAAATGTTTTCCTTATTTGGTGTGTGACTGTGTTTTTTTTTTTGTTGTTGTTGTTGTTGTTGTTGTCATGTTTTGTTTTTTGTTTTATTTTATTTTAAAGAAAAATGTGGAAAGAACTAATCAGGACAAAAAATAGAAAAATAAATCACATATGATTCCACTGCCTAGGAGTGGATAGTTAACATTTTGGCTTACTTCTTTTTAACTTAAAAAAATTGTTTTAAAGATTTTTTTTTTTAAATAATTACCCTATGTGAGGCTTGAACTCACAACCTTGTGATCAAGAGTTTCACATGTCACCAGTTGAGCCATCCAGGTGTCCCTTAAACATGGTTTTTAAAAAATAGAGTTAAGAATTTTTTTACAAGGAATTTTGTGACTTTTTTCTTCATGTTCATTGTAACATAAGCGTTTAAGTCTTTGAAACATAATTTTATTGCTTATATAATATCTCATTTATAGATCTTGTAAATACTAACTATAATCTTCTTTCCCCTTATTTGGCGGGTTAAAATAAAGTTGCATCCCATTTTTAATGACATTGCATTTTTATTTATTAATGCAATTGAACATTTTTTCAAATGTTTACTATGCATTTGTAATTTTTGTACATTGTTCACCCATTATCTGTGTTCACTTATCAACGAGTCTTAGTGTTTTTCTTATTTGTAAGTAGGAGTTCTTCATTGTATTTGGAAAGTATTTTAAAGATTTTGTTCAGATTTTATTCAGTTTTTGCATTTTTGGGGTTATTTAAAATTTTCAAACTTTCCTTTTTATTACTTTTATTGCTTTTATTTTCTTCCAGATTATGTATGTATATTTGACTAAATATAACTCTAGTCCATGTGTAATTTCTACTTATTGAATATCTAAATTGTATATTTTCCAAAACTCAAGTATCTCAGCCTAATCTCTTCTTTGTCTATGATTTATGGTATCTCTTCTATTGTATCTGAGATTTGTTTTGGGGTTTTTCCATTCCTTTGATCTCTCTGTTCTTACTGTATGATTAATTACATGTTTATGTGTTATATGTGCTATATTGCATATACCTGATTGGACTTGCCCTGAAATCTTGGATTTTGAGTAATTTTACTCAGTGGTTTGCTCTCAATTTTTGGGATTGTTTGGCCCCAAGATACCGCTTCACTGCTTCTTTCTCAGAACATGGATGCACCTTCATTGTGTTTCATCCAAGGACAATAGAGTAATAATACTCTGGCCAAACCTTAGGAGCTAGAGGACTCTTGGCTATTAAAACAAGGAAATGAATCCACAAACCTGCTGCTATTGATGATAGTACAAGAAGAGGAAATCATGGACAGACCCAGAGGAGTAGGCAATAATTACCTATAGCCCCTGAGCCCTCTTTGAAGAAGTAATGGGGGAAAAGAAGTCTTAGAACCATATTGGCCTATAACTCAGCTAGGAAGGAAAGGGACAATAGGGAAACATCCATAGAAACCTTGAAAGAGTTCTGTGAGTGTAAAACTGTTAGGAAAGTTCAAAAGAATGAATATAATTGTCTTCACATAATAAGAGGGCTTCAGATGAGCTGGGGTACTCTAAACATTTAATGCAGTATGAACTACCCAAGAACAGTTTAGTAAGTTATATGATTATTATAGTCACTTAGATGTGAGGTGAAAAGTAAGATAATTTCAGTTCCAGATAGAATTGCATTTTGAATAATAGTTTGGAATGAGAAATAAATGATCATCATGGGACACTCTCTCACACATTGTGCTTATGAAAAGCAAATTAGGAGAAAGAGGGTCACCATCTTGCCATCCCTACCTGTGGAAGCAAGCAGGATTGGAAGCTTAACTGGCACAAGAAAACATCTAAAGGCAAAACCTCCTTTGGAGGGGGTAATACTGATTATTTTCAGCTGCCTAATGTAAGGGCTTTAACTTGAGGACTAAGACTGATTTCTCCAAAGAAGGGGCTAAAAGAACCCCATGTTGTTACTGAGTAATTCCTGTTTATATCCAGGCTGCTTCTAACCCAGAGGTCACTATCCAGAACATGAAGGCTTCTGTAGCTCTCTTTATTATTTCCTGTCTTTATCTTAAAAGAGGAAGGAGTCAGTAGAGGAGCGTGCACGCGTGTGTGTATGTGTGTATCTAAATCTATCTATATGTATATCTCACAATTTCCCATCCCTTTGCAAAACCTACCCAGCAGAATACTGAGTGAACAAACAGAACTGGAATTTTGAGAGTTCATTTAGTTTGATTTTTTTCTAGCATTCTTAATTACCTAGAACAGATTTTACCATTATCTTGACAACTGGCAGAAGGTTAAAGAGAAACAGCAGCACAGACTCCTGATACCACAGTGCACACTCTCATGTCCTTCCCCCAACAAGAAGGATATATTTAAAAATTTTACTTTCTATAGCCATGTTCCCCCACTACTTTAAGCCAAAGGGTTCTTGCTGACTAGCTGTCCCAAGCAGATGATTGCTTGGGATAATGGTTCATAGTAAGCCTTCTTAACAATTATATTATTAGACTATGGAAGGGGTAGTCAGTGCTACCACAGAATGATGGAAGTTAGTTTTAAGCAACCATGGTCATTAACTAGAACAGGACATCTTGAGCAAGAGACTTTTTAAAATTTGAGGCTCATCTCATTTTAGATCGTGGTCATTCTTGAGATTTTCTATCAGCCTTCCACCAACTTTCCCCCTAACAGAAGCCATGGTATGAGGCTTTGCTATGGTATATGCTAAATGAGGCTGGCTCTCACTAAGCTGGCACAATGCCAGTGTTGGGAGTACTCGATTTTGGTGTAAAAATACTGATCTCATCTAGTGTTTTTATAGAACCTATTTTTAAAGAGCCAAAGGCACTATATCAGTATGATTTCATTATGGTAGGCTTAGCTGATTTCAGTTCATCAAGCATGTATTACCTATTAGCCAAATATTGTGCTTGTTGAGACACAGTGATACATAGTGTGGGCTTTGCAGTTCAGTGGTTCTCAAACTTTAGTGTGCCTTAGAACCATGTGGGGGCTTGTTAAAAATGTATATTTCTGGTTCTTTTCCTCAGAGACACTAGTTGAAAAGGTCTGGGTTGGGCCTAGGAGCCTATATTTTTATTATGTATTCTAGGTTATTGTGGTGCAGACAATTCTCAGGTATCATTTGATGAATGCTTATGGCAGGACACAGACTTTGGGATCAAATTGACCATATACTGGTTCCCATTACTATTTGTGTGATTAAATGAAAACTCTTAGTTTCTGAAATCACTAAGTATTAGTTTCCTTGTAAATTTCTACTTTATAGAATTACTGGGAAGATTGGATGGAAAGGTGTATGGAAAGTCCTTAGCAAAGTGCCTCATGTGGGGTATAAACTTACTAAGTGAATGTCTTTGTTAGTATTAACAAGCAAATCTGGACCAACTTAACTACTTTTGTGCAATCCAGTTGGGAAATGTTGAAAGTAAGAGTCTGTGGATAATTGAGGAGTCTAGGAGGAGTTGACTTATGATGAAAGGCAGGAATGAGTTGGCATTTACAGCTGTATAAAGTTAAAAGGTTTAAAGTGGTCCTGGAAGGAGACATAACTGAAGAGCATAAAGAAGGCATTGCTGACCAAAATGCAGAATGAAGTGATTAGAGTACTTGATGCAACTAGAGAAAGGAAAAGGCAATTGCAATAATCTTCATAATACCTGGCAGGGAGGATTACTAGTCACCATGGCATGTTGGAAGAAACTCTAATTTAAAAAAATTAAAATACCATTTCAATAAGAGAAAAAGAAGTGTTCACTTGTCCTTTGTTCATAATTAAAAAAGAAAAAAAAACCTCTTAGGGAACATTGTTTCCAAATAGCAAGGAAACAAAAAATTAAGGACTTGGTAAAGAATAGAGTTCAGCAGATTAGAGATCCAGATCTTGGACTTATTATTATTTTTCAAATGCCATGCATTTGAACTGAAAAAACTATATCTGCTTTTCATAACATTTTAGTTATCTTATTGATTCATAATATAATTACATCAGAAGTTATTTTATTGTTCTTTTTTAATTGTGCATTTATTTTTAATGATGTTTTACACACAAGTTTTCTATGAAGTGCTGAATAAGGAGTTTCTGAACAATGGAAAAACCACTATTTTGTACAAGCTTACATAATTGGGGTGTATGAGGCAATAAAGGTAAACAAAAAATCATTAAAAGTAAATTAACTGGAAAAATAACTTACATTTATGAACTGAATTTTCAAAACTTGAACACTAAAGTGGAGGACCAAACAACTTTTTGTTAAAACAGGAGAACTCATTATGACCCTAACCAGCCTGTAAAGCTTTTATGTGCCAGTAGATAGCACCCCAGTCTAAGGCTGCCAGAAGCCAATCAGAAACTCTTCCCATCCCACTTACTCAAATCCCACTGTAATAGAAAATCCTTGCATAAAACAACAATGACCAATAAACGACTTTAAGATTTTCTCCTTTCACAACATAAAGTCCACTCTCCTTTGCTTTAAAGCCCTTTCAATCTACCAGAACTAAGCTGACAGTAGCTGAATTTTTTTTAAACTATACATAGCTCTGAATAAATAGTATTTGATTAATTCTCAGTGTGGTTTTCATCCTTTTGACAATTTACATAAGTGTTATCTTTAGTCTTATTCATGGCCATACTGTGATAGTGTGTCACTTGAGATCATAGAACCCAGTGTCATATGACTGTCCCCATACATGTATAGGTCATCACAAAGTATGTACGTGGATTCTTTCAGCAAGCAGCTTCGCCCAATAGAAGCAAGATACAAAATCCTTCAATATTTTAGCAAAAGAACTCCAGAGAAAGCATCTTTATGTTGAGAGGTTTTGTTCACTCTGGACATCTGTGTTACAGCTTCACTGAATCTTAGATTCTTCTCCTGTTGACTGCTAATAGACTGCTAATGCCTATCTCTTGCCAGCTTCTTCCCCCAGGACATGGACCCTGTCCTCACACCTTTATTTTTTGTCTGTTTTGAGGAAAGGAGAAAGACTAAGAAGGGACAGGAACTCCTCTTAGCTGTGAGAATTGAAAAAGTTATAGTTAAATACAGAGTAAAATAAAAATCAAGTAATGATTTGTAACTAAGTGGATTAATACTTGCCTGAAACGTTGTAATGCTTTGTAGATATTTTACAATAAATAAGTTGGTTATTAAGAAGAATATACATTGTTTATGCTCAAATCAAGCTAATGCCTTCTCTCCCCAGTGATTATAAAATGGAACAGGTAGGGGCTGGGATAGAGGGTACTTGCAGAATTAATCTTACTTCTAAATGAGTCATTTTTCCCACTCTCAATGACCATGTCATGACTAAAACTTGTAATACTGGAGGAATTGACTTTTAGACAATTCTGGTGAATGGATTGGATCTATTTAAGGGGCCCATTTAGAAATGTCAGTATGCTATCTGGAAAAAATGACACATTTCATGTTAGTACCATTAATCCTTAATATTGATTTGTTTATGGGATTAAGAGTTTCAAAGGACATGGTGCTGAAGGAATGGGAGTAATTACTCAAAGAGGGAAAAGATCATAAAAGAGCTGTGAGGGTGGAATGCAAAATTTAGTCATGTTGAAATTTTGGATATGGTTGCCAAAAACATTTTTCTTTGTTGTTAATAATATATAGTTTTTCCTTCTCTGAAAAATATTTGGAATCTCTTTCAATTTCCCTCTCCTACCTCCTTTCCTTCCTTCCTCCTTTCCTTCTTTCCTTCCCTTATTTTTTCCTTTTACGTTTATTTAGAGGATTACCTTATAATTAACAGTCCTGTTAAGTGGTAAAATTCAAATGTCCATTGGCATAGTTTAACATTCGTTGATCTGAAGGATCAAAATAGTTTTTAAGAACTTTGGAAGACCTTACCAGAGAGAATGTAAGATGGGATAATTGCCCAGCTCACCTGTGGAGAAGGGTTTAGCATAAACATGACCTGAGAAGATGAGCAAGTCCCACCCAGATCACAGCAGGCCTGGCTGCAGACTTATTATATGGCAAGCCAACTTGTCTGGGACCTAGGGAACAACCCATTAAATGAAGTCAGCATTTGTGAGAGAAGAAAGCTTGCAAAGGAAAATATCTCAAGTTTTGAGCATAGTGCAGTAGGTGATGAGAATTAAAATAATGTAAGGGGAGCCCTAGAATTGGATTTATTAACAATAGTTAACACTAAACGCTTGCACTACTGTAGGTACTGGTCTAAGAATTTACAAGTCCTAACTCATTTATTTCCTACAAGCACCCCATGAGGTAAGTATTAATTTTATCCCCATGTTGTAGATGAGAGATTCATCAACGTTAACAAAAGTGGAGGGACCCTCTTGTGCATGTCTCACAGTTGTCTGTGGGAGAATTTTTCTGAGGTACATATATAGGAATTGAATTGCTGGGTTACAGGGAATGGCATTTTCACCTCACTAGCTGAGACCAAATTGCTCTCCAGAGTGATTGCACCATTTTACCCTCTGAGCCATATATGAACTCTCCCATTACTTCATATTGTTAGGTTTTAAACTTTCACCAATTTGTGGGGTATGAAATTGTATCTTATTTAATTTTAACTAATGCTTTATCATAATTTCATATGTTTATTGGTCATTCTGTTTTTCTTTTCTAGAAATTTACTTTTTTTATTCATTTCTCATTTTGTACTTTTTTAATTGATTATATATGATTATATACTTTGGCTGCTAATTTTCCGCTCATTATTTGCAACGCAAATATCCTTTCCATGGCTTCCCCTTTCCCTTCCTCTCTCCCTCCCTCTCACTCTCTTTCTTTCATAGTGTCTTTTTTTTAAAATTTTTTTTCTTAATGTTTTTATTTATTTTTGAGACAGAGAGAGACAGAGCATGAGCAGGGAAGGGGCAGAGAGAGAGGGAGACACAGAATCGGAAGCAGGCTCCAGGCTCTGAGCCATCAGCACAGAGCCCGATATGGGGCTCGAACTCACAGACTGTGAGATCATGACCTGAGCCGAAGTCGGACACTCAACCGACTGAGCCACCCAGGCACCCCTTTCATAGTGTCTTTTGATGTACATTAGTTTAAAATTTTAATATAATCAATTTATCAATTTTTTCCCTAACAACTTATTCTTCAATTATGAATACTTAAATATATTTTCTTATATATAGTGATCTCATTTTCATCATGTCCTGTTCACATACGTGTATGGCTCTGTTTCTGGGATTTTTTTCAGATCTGTTTTTCTTCCTTTTTTTTCTTAAATCCCTCTGCCAATACCACATTGTCTCAATTGCTTTTACTTTATAGTTAGCCAAGATATCAGTAGGGTGATTCTCCATACCTTATTATTTTTCTTCAGTATTATATTTATTTATCTTGACTCTTAACTATTTTTCTTCAATATTACATTTAGTATTCTTGGGTCTTTGCTCACTCTTATACATTTGATAATAAGTTTTCTTAACTTCAATGAAGTGACCTTCTGTGAGTTTGAATGTAACTGAATGATTTAATAGATTAATTTGGGGTGTAGATTTCCATTTACTTAGGTCTTCTTCAATGTTTTCCAGTAATATTTTATCATTCTTTATGACATCTTTAGTTAGATTTATCTATGGTAACTTATTGCTGTTATAAATGGAAGCTTTAAAAATTTTCACTTTTTAGTTGTTTGTTGTTGGTGTATGGGCATGCAACTGCTTTTCTGCATTGCTTGTTACATTGACCTTTCATTTAGTAACATTGCTGAAGCCTCGAATTATTTGTAGTTATTTGGCCACCAGTCCTCTTGGTAAAATGGTTTTATTTTATTCTTTGATATATATGAAGATACTATACACATGAATAAATTATCTATCTATCTGTCATGTACTTATCTATGTATCATTTTTTTACTGTTTTCTTACAGAGCTAGCTAGGATGTCCAATACATATTAGTATTGTTGATAGTGGGCATCCTTGGCTTTATCCCAGGGAGCATTCTTCTAATGTTGACTATTTATTTAATATATTTTTAAGTAATCTCTACATCCGACGTGAGACTTGAATTCATGACCTTGAGGTCAAGAGTCAGTGCACTCTACTGACTAAGCCAGCCAGGTGCTCCTAATGTTGACTATTTAGTGACATCTTTGTTTTAGGCAAACAAGAAATTTACTCCTATTTTCAGATAGGCTGGGTTAGGATATAACAATAAATGACCTTAACACTTCAGAGGTTTTCAAAGAAAGGTTTATGTCTGGCTCACATTTCTTTTCCTTTATGGGTCAGTCAAGGCTCTGTTCACCTGACCATACACCAGGTGAAAGTATGATTGAGCTGCCTTTGTGTAACACTACCAATTACATGACTGAGGGAAACAGTTCATGGTGAACAGTGTCATGGCTTCTAAAGTTTCTTCCTGGAGGAGGGGACACATCTCTTCTGCTTCTGTTTCTTTGGCCAAAGGAAGTCTAATGGTCATGCCTAATTTAAACAGACTGGGAGTGTACAACCCTCCCTTAGGGGTAGGGTATCATAAAGAGAGGCTACAAATATTTGAACACTAATTTAATTTCCCACAATGGATATATCCAACTTCTTTGATAACTGTATCTATTTATGTTTTATAAAGCATTTATAAAGCATTTTGTTCACAACTTTGAATGTATTACCATGAAGTAATTTTATTCACTGTCTTTCTCTTTTTCTAAACCCAAGCAAGAATTACTTGAATAAAGAAGTAAACTTCCCAAGTCTTAAAAAGTCTTGTTTAAATAATCAACATCCTTATTCATTTAGTTAGATAGCTTTTGGAGTGAGAAGAACTTCTATGAAGATAACTTTTTGGCCTTCTACTCTGTCTTTGGTCTGGTTATAACTATTGTGATGGATACAGGAAAGCTAAAAAATGTACTCTTTCTTTTTTTTTTTAATTTTTTTTTTCAACGTTTATTTATTTTTGGGACAGAGAGAGACAGAGCATGAACGGGGGAGAGGCAGAGAGAGAGGGAGACACAGAATCAGAAACAGGCTCCAGGCTCTGAGCCATCAGCCCAGAGCCTGACGCGGGGCTCGAACTCCCGGACCGCGAAGTCGTGACCTGGCTGAAGTCGGATGCTTAACCGACTGCGCCACCCAGGCGCCCCTACTCTTTCTTTTTTTGATATGAAACCTGTGCCCCTGAGAATTTTGATATGAGGATACTAGATATTGGATTATTATTTTCTAAGGCTGACATTATTATTGGGGAGAGTACTAGGGAATCTGGAATGGTGCAAGAGTATGACTGATTTATTTTAGGAAATAATGTATTTTATTTTATTTTTTTAAGTTTATTTATTTTGATAGACAGAGAGAGAAAAAGAGAGAGCACAAGCAGGGGAAGGACAGAGAGAGAGAGGGAGAGAGAGAATCTCAAGCAGACTCCTCATTGTCAGCAGGGGCTTGATCCCATGACCCTGAGATCATAACCTGATCTGGAATTAAGAGTTGGGCACTTAACCAACTGAGCCACCCAGGTGCCCCAGGATATGATATATATATTTTTAAAAAGATAGGAAAACCAAAAGGGAAACATTAGAAAACCCACTTGTCAAATAATATAGATTATAACTATGAAATGTGAATTAATATAATGATGAGAAACGGTGTGTGTGTGTGTGTGTGTGTGTGTGTGTGTGTGTGTGTAGATAAAAAAGACTTACTGAAGAGATTATAATAGTGGTCAGACACTCATCTATAAAAGTCTGGATGCCAGTTTTGTGCTATGTTAGGCTTAAGAGGAATCTGATTTGCTTCTATTGTGTTCCTGAGCATGATGTGCTTATTATGAGGAGAATAAAATTTTCTAAGGTTTTGTGAAGAAGATTAATGTCAGTAGTCTTTGCACAGCCCAGGGCCCTGAGGTACTCTGGTTGAGTAGAGGACCCTGGTATGGCTAGGTTGTTTCTAACCAAAATGCTTGTATTTCCAAGACTGGGATTAGTGTTTTTCATACTCTTCTTTCTCATGTGTTTTACTTCTTCCTTCTTTTGAGTAAATAATAGAGGGCCAACTAATTTAGTTGTATGTATTATGTTAGACTTGTAAAAGTGTACAATTCATTCTGAACATTGGCCTCAAAGATTTACTTATTTTTAAAAATAATATTTAAGATATTTGAAATACAAAAACTTGTTTAGTTTTCAAACATTATGTGAAAATTACAAAAATAACTTAAGATAACTTAAGGCATACTGGAAAAATTCCTGTAGTGTGAGTCAGAATACTTGAACACAGACTCTTTTTTTTTTTTTAATTTTTTAACGTTTATTTATTTTTGAGACAGAGAGAGACAGAGCATGAATGGGGAGGGTCAGAGAGAGAGGGAGACACAGAATCTGAAACAGGCTCCAGGCTCCGAGTGGTCAGCACAGAGCCCAATGCGGGCCTCGAAATCACGGACCACGAGATCATGACCTGAGCCAAAGTCGGACGCTTAACCAACTGAGCCACCCAGGCGCCCCGAACACAGACTCTTAATAAGAATCTTTCTAGTCATGGGACTTAAGTAGACAGTGTAACATCTCTGTGCCTCACTATTACCAGTGGCTAAAATAAATGGGTTAGTATAGGTGAAATTCATAGAGTAGTTTTTCACTATTTTTTAAAAAAATAACTTACTTTTTGTATATGTTTTTTTCAAGGTCAGCCTCCTTAAATATAAGAATGAGGAAGTAGGTGGCAAAGAGAAAAGGATCTGTTCTTACAACCAAAGTGATAATATTTTTGGAACAATTAGTACAAGTCTGTAGTTCCTTAGCTAAACATACAAGTTCTTTCATTGACTTCTGCCTGTCTCTCCAATGTTGCCTTCTTTTCTCATGCTGAACTAGTGTATCTATAACTTTACCAAATAAACCTCACTGTTTCAACCCCTCAAGACTTAAAACGCACTATTTCCTCTGCTTTGAATGCCTTTTTTGCCTTATTTGTCTTGTGAGTCTTTAGTTGGTCTTTAATTTAACAACTTAAACCTTCTCAGTCTTCTTCATGAGGAATGTTTGCCAGTTTCTTTTGTACTGTAAGTATTGCCTAGTATGTTCTTCTAACATGTCCTTTATCATGGACTTACCTTGTTTGTTGAAAAGAATACAGATAAAATCTTAGCACACCTGGCACATAAGTTGTATCCAGTAAGTGCTAGATTAGTATTAGGATTATTGTTCATCAAGGGCTTCTTGAGAATGGCAGTTATGTCTGGTCTATTTTATATTGCTGAGGCACATAAAGAGTCTGGTATATAGTAGATGATTGAAAAAACATTTGTTAAATTAATTAATAAAGCTTTAAGAATCAAAATTGCTTGGGAGGAGAGAAGATTACAGAGCAGCATGAGACCCTCAGGTTCTCTCATCCCTGAAATGCAGCTAGATCAACACCAAACCATTTTGCACACCTAGGAAATTGGTCTGAGGATTAACACAACAATCCGCATAACTTGAGTCACAGAACTGGTAGGTATGTAGTGTAGAGAAGTGAACTGGAGAAGAGAAAAGCCATGGAGGGTAGGGAACTGTTTTTGCAGAGAGAGGACAGAGACAGGGGAGAGTGAAGCACATTGGGGTAGTACAGGAAAAACACTCCCTGGAAAGTAGCTGGAGAGAAAGAGAGAGAAAGAGTGAAAACACAGGGGACTGAACAAGAAATCTGTTTCCCAAAACCACTGACAGGAAGAAAGGAGAGGGTGTCAATACCACCAGGACTCTATAAACAGTGAAGTGCAGAGTCTGAAGTACAGAGCTCAGTGCCTGGTGGTACTTGATGTGGAAGTAGGGTGAATCTCCAGGAGGAGGCAGTGGGGTCTGAGGAGTCCATGTGCCACATGGGAGAAGCAGTTCCCCTGCTTGGAGAGCATTTGGTAGAGGCCATACAGCCTCCCCACAGGCAAAGGTCTCAGTGGACCCCAGAGAGACACCATGTTTGCTGGTATAGGGACAAAGATGCCAGAGTGTGGTGAAGCCTGGTATCAGCTCTGTGTTGTGATTTACCACAGTCTCTGAACCTCTGCCACTGTGCAATCGCACAAACATTTTCTGGCGCAAGCCAGCACCCAGCCATTACTCAGTGAGACCCTCCCCTAGAGAGTTGGTGCGGGTCCAAGCCGCAGGGGTCTCTGAAGTGTGGGGTTTTGAAACACAGCCCCATCTAAGATAAAACTCTGGAGGGAGGTGCTGCCTAGCAGGTGGACAGCTTGGACACAGGCAGGGTTGAGGCAGTGAGTGGATGGAAGCCTGAGACAAAGGAGGGGTGTTTGATTGCGGGTTGGTGAGAACACAGAGTTCCTGTGCTGGGACTAGGGAGCTGGGTGAAGCCATTTCCATCTCTCCCACCCATGTGCATGTGCTCCACACTAATCCACCACAGTAAGCTAAACAACACCATCTAGTGGAGAATGGAGTTGTTACTTCAAGCCCTGCCCAATAGTGCCCTCAAAGCACATCCCCTAGGAGACCAGCAGTAGTCACACCACCTGCTTAGTGTATGGACAATAGAGTGCTTCATAGTTTGAGTTCTAGGAGAAAAGGGGAAACTGAATGTAACTTCATTCGGGTTTCATTCTGTTTGTTGGTTCATTTATTTGTTTTTCTTTGCCTCTCTTTTTGTATAAATTGTTTTTGTTGTTTTTTTTTCCCTTTTCTGTTTCTTGGATACAGAAAGACAAAAATTTATGTTTATTTATTAACTAAAAATATTATTTTGACTTTTTAAATTTATTTAATTTTTTTATTCTATTCCATTATATTCATTTTATTATATAATTATTTAAATTTTTTTCTTGCCTCTTTTTTTCTTTTCTATCTTTTCTTTCCAAATTTTCTCTATTCTATCAAACTTCTTTCAACAAGCAGACCTAGGATCTAATTTCCTTTGTTTTTTTTTGTTTTGTTTTCAACTTTTAATTTTATTTTTTAATTTTATTAATCTTTTTCTTTCTCCAAAATGATGAAAAATGAAGGAATTCACCCCAAAAGAAAGAACAGGAAAAATTGATAGCCAGGGCCTTAATCAACACAGATATAAACAAGATATATGAACTAGAATTTAGAACCATGATAATAAGAATACTAGCTGGTTTGAGAAAAGCATAGAATCCCTTTCTGCAGAGATAAAAGAAGTAAAATCTAGTCAGGATGAAGTTAAAAATGCTATAACCGAGATGTAAACTTGAATGGATGCCATAGTGGCAAGGATGGATAAAGCATAATAGTGAATCAACTATATAGAAGACAAAATTATGGAGAATAATGAAGCAGAAAAAAAGAGGGAAACAAAGGCAAAAGAGCATGATGCAAGACTTAGGGAACTCAGTGACATATCAAAGGGGAATAACATCTGAATCACAGGAATCCCAGAAGATGAAGAAAGAGAAAAAGGGGCAGAAGATTTATATGAGCAAATTATAATGTAAAACTTTACTCTTCTGGGGAAGGACACAGACATCAAAATTCAAGAAGCCCAGAGAATTCCCATTAGATTCACCCCAAACCAACCATCACCAATGCATATCATAGTCAAATTCACAGAATTCACAGACAAAGAATTAGGAAAGCAGCAGAGGAAAAAGTCCTTAACCTATAAGGGAAGACAGATCAGGTTCTCAGAGACCTATCCATAGAAACTTGGCAGGCAGGAAAGGAGTGGCAGGATATATTCAATGTGCTGAATCAGGAAAGTATGCAGTCAAGAATTCTTTATCCAGTAAGGCTATCATTCAGAATAGAAGGAGAGATAAAGAGTTTCCCTGACAAATAAAAACTAAAGGAGTTCGTGGCCACTGAACCAGCCCTGCAAGAAATTTTAAGGGGGAATCTTTGAGTGGAGAAACGATGAAACAAACCTAAAAAGAACAAAAGCAACAAAGACTAGAAAGGACCAGAGAACATCACCAGAAACACCAACTCTACAGGCACCACAATAGCACTAAATTCATATCTTTCAGTACTCACTCTAAATGTCAATGGACTAAAACCTCCAATTAAAACACATAGGATATCAGAATGGATAAGAAAGCAAGACCCATCTATATTCTGCTTACAAGAGACCCATTTTAAACCTAAACACACCTTCAGATTGAAAGTAAGGGGATGGAGAACCATCTATCATGCTAATGATTATCAAAAGAAAGCTGGAGTAGCCATACTTATATCAGACAAACTAGATTTTAAAATAAAGATTGTTACAAGAAAAGAAGGGCATTATATCATAATTGAGGAGTCTATCCACCAAAAAGATCTAACAATTGCAAACATTTATGCCCCCCAGCCAAATATATAAATCAATTAATCACAAGCATAAAGAAACTCATTGATAATCATACCATAATAGTAGGGGACTTCAACACCCCACCTGCAGGAATGGACAGATCATCTAAGCAGAAAATCAACGAAGACACAAAGGGTTGAATGACACACTGGACCAGATGGAATTAACAGATGTATTCGGAGCATTTCATCCTAAAGCAGCAGAATACATGTTCTTCTCAAGTGCACATGGAACATTCTCCCGAACAGATCACATACTGGGACACAAATCAGCCCTCAACAAGTACAAAAAGATTGAGATCGTACTGTGCATATTTTCAAACCACAATGCTATGAAACTTGAAATCAAACACAAGAAAAAATTTGAAAAGGCAATGAATACTTACAAATTAAAGAACATCCTACTAAAGAATGAATGCGTTAACTAAGAAATTAAAGAGGAAATGAAAAACTACAGGGAAGCCAATGAAGATGATAACACGACAGTCCAAAACCTCTGGGATTCAGCAAAGGCGGTCATAAGAGGGAAGTATATAGTAATCCAGGCTTTCCTAAAGAAAGAAGAAAAGTCTCAGATACACAACTCAACCTTACACCTAAAAGAGCTGCAAAAAGAAAATAAAGCCCAAAACCAGAATAAGAAGGGAAATAATAGTGATTAGAGCAGAGAAATCAATACTATCACGTACACACACACACACACACACACACACACACACACACACACACAAAGAATAGTAGAACAGATCAATGAAACCAGGAGCTGGTTCTTTGAAAGAACTGATACAAAATTGGTAAACCCCTAGCCAGTTTGAGCAAAAAAGAAAAAAAGGAAAGGACCCAAATAAATAAAATCAAGAATAAAAGAAGAGAGATCACAACCAACACCAAAGAAATATTATGAGCAATTATATGCCAACAAATTGGACAATCTGGAAGAAATGGACAAATTACTAAAAATATGTAAATTACCAAAACTAAACAGAAGAAATAAAAAATTTGAACAGAGCCATAACCAGTAAAGAAATTGAATTAGAAATTGAAACTCTCCCAACAAACAAGAGTCTAGGGCCAGATGGCTTTCCAGGGGAATTCTACCAAACATTTAAAGAGGAGTTAACACCTATTCTTTTGAAGCTGTTCCAAAAAATAGAAATTAAAGGAAAACTTCCAAACTCATTCTGTGAGGCCAGCATTACCTTGATTCCTAAACCAGACAAAGACTCCACTTAAAAGGAGAGCTATAGACCAATTTCCCTGATGAACATGGACACAAAAATGTACTAGCAAACCAGCTCTAACAATACATTAAAGAATTATCATGATTTATTTCTGGATGCAGGGCTGGTTCAATATCGGCAAATCAACCAATGTGATACATCTCATTAATAAAAGAAAGGATAAGAACCACATGATCATCTCAATAGATGTAGAGAAAGCACTTAACAAAATACAGCATTCTTCCTTGATAAAAAACCTTCAGAACAAGTAGGGATAGAAGGATCATACCTCAAGATCATAAAAGCCATATGTGAAAGACCCATAGTTAATACCATTCTCAATGGGGAAAAACTGAGAATTTTCCCCCTAAGATCAGGAATGCTATAAGGATGTCCACTCCCATAACTGTTGTTCAACATAGTGTTGGAAATCCTAGCCTCAGCAATCAGACAACACAAAGAAATAAAAGGCATCCAAATCAGCAAGGAGGAAATCTAACGTTCACTTTGCAGATGACATGATACTCTGTATGGAAAACCCAAAAACTCTACCAAAAAACAGATCAGTTGCATTTCTATATATGAACAATGAAGCAGCAGAAAGAGAAATCAAGGAATTGATCCCATTTACAGTTGTACCAAAAACCATAAAATACCTCAGGAATAAACTTAACCAAAGAGGTGAAAAATCTATACACTGAAAACTATATAAAGCTTATGAAAGAGATTGAAGAAGACACAAAGAAATGGAAAAACATTCTGTGCTTATGTATTTGAAGAACAAATATTGTTAAAATGTCAATACTACCCAGAGCAATCCACATCTTCAATGAAATACCTATCAAAATCACCCCAGAATTATTCACAGAGCTACACAAACAATCCTAAAATTTGTATGGAACCAGAAAAGATCCCAAATAGCCAAAGCAATCCTGGAAAAGAAAACCAAAGCTGTAGGCATCACAATTCTAGACTTCAAGCTCTATTAAAAGATGTAATCATCAAGACCATACGATACTGGCACAAAAACAGACACATAGATCAATGGAACAGAATAGAGAACCCAGAAATGGACCCACAAATGTATGGCCAGCTAATCTTTGACAAAACAGGAAAGAATAACCAATGGAACAAAGTCTCTTCAGCAAATGGTGTTGGGAAAACTGGACAGTGACATGCAGAAGAATGAATCTGGACCACTTTCTTACACCATACATGAAAATAAACTCACAATGGATGAAAGACCTAAATGTAAGACAGGAAGCCATCAGAATCCTAGAAGACAAAGCAAGCAAAAACCTCTTTGACCTTGGCCAGAGCAACTTCTTACTCAACAAGTCTCTGGAGGCAAGGGAAACAAAAGCAAAAATGAACTATTGGGACTCATCAAGATAAAAATCCTCTGCACAGTGAAGGAAACAATCAGCAAGACTAAAAGGCAACTGATAGAATAGGAGAAAATATTTGCAAATGACATATCAGATAAAGGATGAGTATGCAAAATCTGTAAAGAACTTATCAAACTCAACACCTAAAACCCAGATCATCCAGTGAAGAAATAGGCAACAACATGAATAGACACTTTTCCAAAGAAGATATCCAGGTGGCTAAAAGTCACAGGGAAAAATGCTCAACATCACTCATCATTGGGGAAATACAAGTCAAAACCACAATGAGGTACCACCTCATACCAGTCAGAATGGCTAAAATTAACAACTCAGGCAACAACAGATATTGGCGAGGATGCAGAGAAAGAGTAACCCTTTTGCACCGCTGGTGGGAATGCAAACTGGTACAGCCACTCTGGAAAACAGTATTTTTTAATTCAAAAAATTAAAAATGTAACTACACTGTGACCCAGCAATTGCACTACTAGGTATTTGTCCAAAGGATACAAAAATGCAGATTCAAAGGGGCATATGCACCCCAATATTTACAGCAGCACTATCAACAGTAGCCAAATTACAGAAAAAGTTCTAATGTCTATCAACTGATGAATGGATAAAGAAGATATGGTATATATATACAATGGAATATTACTTGGTGATTGAAAAGAATTGCAACAATGTGAATAGAACTAGAATATATTATGCTAAGCAAAATAGGACAGAGAAAGACAAACATCACATGATTTCATTCATATGTGGAATTTAAGATGCAAAACAGATGAACATAAGGGAAGGGAAGCAAAAGTAAGGTAAAAACAGAGAGGGTGACAAAACCATAAGAGACTCTTAAATATAGAAAACAAACTGAGGGTTGCTGGAGGGGTATTGGGTTGGGGGATTGGCTGAAGGGGTGAAGGGCATTTAGGAGGACACTTGTTAGGATTAGCACTGGGTGTTATATGTAAGTGATAAATCCCTACATTCTATTCCTGAAATCATTATTACACTATATGTTAACAAGGATTTAAGTTAAAAAAAATGAAATGAATCTGAAAAAAAGAATCAAAATCTCTTCTTTATTAACCCTGTTCACTCCTTTTGAATATGTGTTTTTATACTTAAAGTTTCAATTGAAAAGGAAATTAATTTATTTCTCACTTCATTTCTAGATTCACATACAAGTTATTTCCAATTCCAATACAAATTATTTCTGCAATCACAGAAAACATCTATTACTTAATTAAAATAAAGCATTCCTATGGGGTGCCTGGGTGGCGCAGTCGGTTAAGCGTCCGACTTCAGCCAGGTCACGATCTTGCGGTCCGTGAGTTCGAGCCCCGCGTCAGGCTCTGGGCTGATGGCTCAAAGCCTGGAGCCTGTTTCCGATTATGTGTTTCCCTCTCTCTCTGCCCCTCCCCCGTTCATGCTCTGTCTCTCTCTGTCCCAAAAATAAATAAACGTTGAAAAAAAAATTAAAAAAAAAAAGCATTCCTATAGTCAGGTGATTTCTGATGGGTTTTTAAAAGAGGACAGATTCTTTGCAAAGTTTTTTTGTGTTTGTTTTTTACCCTGACATACTCATTTTCTATTGCTGTGTAGCAGCTTACCACAAACTTCATCCTTTAAAACATTTATTATTTCACAGTTATCGAAGTCAAAAATCCAAGGGAGCTCGGCTGGGTGCTCTACTTTCACAAGGCTGATATTAAGGGGGCAACTAGCTGAGACTTTCGTCTGGTGGCTCTGAGGGGGAGGAGATTTGCTTCCAGGCTAATTCAGGTTGTTAACAGTTGTGTTAACATTCTGTTCCTTGTGGTTGTAGGACTGCAGTCCCTGTTATCTTGCTGCTGCCACTAGATATTAGAATTTCCAGAGGTTATCTGCGTTTCTTGGCTTATGTACATTTCATCTTTAAAGTCAACAATGACAAGTTAAATCCTTTTTTTGACTTGCCCTTCTGTCAGTGGCTAGAAAAGTTATTTTCTTTTGTGATTAGAATATATTACATTCAGGTTTGTGTGATCTCCTTATTTTAAGGTCAACTGTGCTATACAATATTGTGTAATCATGGGAGTGATATATTATCATATTCACAAATTATGGGAATTAGGACAGGATACCTCTGGAAGATCATAGTTCTATCAGTCCATCATCTGGCCCCATGAATCTGTTACACATATAAAATACATTCATCAAATTCAAGCCCCCCATTAAGTCTCATTTCAATACAATCTCATCCCGAAATTCAAAGTCATATCATCAAAATCATTTGTATCAGTTTAGATGGGCCTCTTGGGCATATTCTTATCATCTGTGGATCTGTGATACTAAGTAAAAATTTAATCTAAATAAAATGGTGGGGCACCAAGAAGGTAAGAGTTACAGACATTATGGTTCAAAATGGAAAGAAAAAGAGAAAAAATGGGAGTCAGTAGTTCAAAGAACTTTTGAAATCAATTTAGGCAGACTCCCTTAAGTCTTAAAGCATGGGGATAATTCTCTGTGGCTTTCAGCTCTTCCCCTGAGCTCTCAGTTCCATTCTCTGGGCTCTTGACCCACTTCCTGCCAGTAGAATTTCAGGGGTCCAACAACCTTTATTCATTTTGTAATCTCTTTTCTTTTTCATTCTATGCTGGCAGTATTTCTCAAGAATCTTGTGGGTCTCCTATGGCACAGTAATTCATTCCATTAGACAGATCTCAAGTCCACAAATTATTTTAAGATAATCTCTTTTCTGTTTGGCTTCTGTTAAAATGGCTGAGGGACATACCACCCTTAAGCTTCCTATAAGCTCTCTGATTTGATTGGGAGGATGTATGAAGTAATGTGAGTTAATATCTTGGACCTTTTGATCTTCCCTAGATTTGAGCAAAGGCCACATACTCAGCCATACACTTAGCTTTTTCTCTGTGCTACAGTTTCAGAAAAAATTTATTTTAGCAGCTTTCACCATCAGGACAGGCTGAGACTTCCCAAATCATCAAGTCCTGGGTCCTTTTTGTTTAACTGTTCTTCCATTATTTTGTCCCTCTCTTCTCACATTTTACTATAAGCAGCAAGTTAAAAATTGGTTCACAAGTTGCTGGTCTATGAAACAGAGTCTAGAACTGTGGTTCTGAACATTGGCTCATATCAGAAACATCTGGGGAAAATAGAAAAATCCTGATGCTCAGGTCACACCTCTGAGTAATGAAGTTAGAATCTTTTGGTACTGAGACCTAGGTTTCATTGTTTTAAAATCTCCCCCAACGTATACCACTGTGCAGCTAGGCTTGAGAAACCACTGATGAGAAGATTATTGTCCCTCATCATTGGCAAGAGCTGGTGGATTCACTCCAATGGTACTTTAGAATCACTTATAAACAAAGTCAAATTACTCCATTACAATAGACTGCAGCTGAGAAAACAAAACGTGCACCACGTTATTTAAATAAAACCCCAGCACACATAGGATATGTTTGGCTTCATAGATCCTCAGAAATGTTATTGTTTCTGTCCTTGCATAATTTTGCTATTGAGTTCCTGTGTATAAGCACATCTTGGGAATAGTGGTTGAAATAAGAAAAATAAGCCATAAAGTTTTTCCTTGCATGAGCCTGGAGTGATTGGAAGACTGATTTCTTCACATTGACTTGTCTCATATTCTCAGGGCCCACAGATTTTTAGGGAATGGAGCCTTGAGTGCTGGTTCTAACTTACCCTGGTCCATTCTCTACAAAGTGACTTTCTTCCCAAAGTTTAAAAGTTGGCATTATCAATTGTCATGATATCAACTGCTCTATTCTTTATTATTGTTATTCCATATTTAAAGGACCCTTTTTCAATACTAGGTTTGAGTATGTGGCCAATTCATGACTAGGACAATGGATATGTCTCAGAGGTTTCTTGTGCATACTTGAGAGGCCAGTAGGTTAAGAAGATGATTGTATATATGAATAGGCAAAATCACAACTCTTGTGAGAAAAAAGTATGCAAAACAGTACAGTTTGTAAGAAATAGGAAACAATTAGAAATAGCTTAAGCAAAAAGATAATTTATTAGAAGGATACATACTATCCTGTATTATTCAAAGATAGAAAGTTGGGGGGCGCCTGGGTGGCTCAGTCGGTTAAGCGTCGGGCTTCGGCTAAGGTCACGATCTCGCGGTCCTTGAGTTCGAGCCCCGCGTCGGGCTCTGGGCTGATGGTTCAGAGCCTGGAGCCTGCTTCCGATTCTGTGTCTCCCTCTCTCTCTGCCCCTCCCCCGTTCATGCTCTGTCTCTCTGTGTCTCAAAAATAATAAAATAAACATTAAAAAAAATAAAAAAAAAAGAAAGTTGGGACTCAAGAGTGAACTAGAATCTGGGATTGGAAATCTACCAAGAATTCATAGAGCTTCTCTGTCTTTTGTGTGTGCTTCTCTAGATGCATCTCTTTCTCATGTCTTTCTCTAGAGCACGTCTCTAGATGTCTATAGAAGTCTCTGGCAGTGTTACTTTCCAGTAATTTCAGTGTTTAGCATTTGCTGGCTAATTGGAAGTAACTCTTGTCCTTCAGAATGCCTTCATCTCTTCTTTGTTTTCCCTTCCCTAGTTTTATTGAGATATCATTGACATGTAACTCACATAAGTTTACGGTATACAACATGATGATTAGATAAATGGGTCTATTTGAAATGATTACCACAAAAGGATTAGTTAACATCCCTAATATGTCACATAATTATCTTTTTTTTGGGGGGGGGGTGAGAACATTTATGATCTCTCTTAGCAACTTTCAAGTATGTAATACATTATTTTTAATTATAGTCACCATATTGTATATTCAATCCCCAGAACTATTCATCTTATAACTAGAAGTTTGTACCTTTTGACCAACATCTCCCCATTTCTCCCACCCCCTAGCCTCTGGCAACCTCCATTCTACTCTATGTTTTTATGAATTTGACTTTTTAAAATTCCTCTTGACCAGGGACTTGACAGTTAAGGTATGACTTTCTCCTATTATATTTTGAGGGCCACCTTCTCTTCAGCCTTGTCTGTACTCAGTGTCTCAAAAATGCAAGCACTTCTCTACTTTTTCTCCTACTTTTGGTGGCCTTGTATGTTTTTCACTGTGGCTTTGGACTGCATTTCCACAGTGTAAATCTAATATTCTTTTCTAGTCATGCTGCAATTTGATGATTCAGTCCCTTGGCCAAGAGTGGAATATTTAGATCTTTACTTTACAAGGTTACCCCCCTCCCCCGCCCAAATTAATTTTTCTTTTTTTAGAAAATGTTTATTTATTTTTGAGAGAGAGAAGGGGAGAGAGAGAGAGAGAGAGAGAGAGAGAGAGAGAGAGAGCGCAAGTGGGAGGTGGGTAGAGAGAGAGGGGGACAGAAGATCCGAAGTGGGCTCTGTGCTGATGCAGAGCCTGATGGGAGGCTTGAACTCATTAACCATGAGATTATGACCTGAGCTAACATCAAGAGTTGGACGCTTAACCAACTGAGCCACCCAGATGCTCCTACAATTTTGTTTTTAAAATTCATCTTAAAATTAATTATAAAAGTAATATATGCCTTTAAAAAGTAAAACATCTAAACACATGTAAGGAACATATTCATTATCATCTACCAGACCACTCCCATCCATTATTATCCGCTTGAGGTAATTGATATTAATAGCAGAGTGTATTCTTTAACATCTTTCTTCATGCTCATAAAAACATTCACATACACAAAACAGTTTATTCTTTTTTACATTTTTTGTAACTTAATATATCAGGTAAATAGCAGTAGCACTACTTTTATTTGTATGCAAAATGTTCCATTGTAAGGTTGTCCTAAAATATATTCAACCATTCCTTTATTATGAATATTCAGGTGGTTTCTAATGTTTTTACAATTAAAAATAATGTTGTAACCTTTATATATACATATTCATTTTTCATAGTGTTTTTAACAGAAGTGGGATTACTGGATATAGCAGATTCTATTGTTAACAATTATTCAACATCCTCTGCCCCATGACTATAAGGGAAGTATATATCCCTGTGATTGCTATGTGACTTAGTATCTCCCTATGGTATTATTGAAATTATAGGCATAAAGTTGTTCATGATATTTTCTTATCATCTTAATGTCTTCAGAGTCTGTAGTGATGTCATTTATTTATGATGTTAATAATTTGTCTTTTGTCCTCTTGTTCTGTTGATTGTTTTATCTCTTGACACTGCTTATTATTATTTTTCTCTTCTACTAAAAAGCAAATTCTGATGTTTAATAACATTACAGTATTCAGATGTATGGTCACACTTAGGTTGGATGTTCCTCTCAGTGTGTTATTAGATGAGATGAACATTTAAATCTGTGGGGTTTGGGTAAAGCAGATTGCTCTCCATAATGTGGGTGGGCTTCATCCAATTAGTTGAAGGCTTTAATAGAACAAAGACTGGCCTTTCAAGCAAGAGGAATTCTGCCAGTAGACAGCCTTCAGACTTGAACTGAGACATTGACTCATGTTTGAGTCTTCAGCCAGATGACCTTTGGATTTGAGCTGTAGCATTAGGTTTTTTTTGTAGTCTCCAGGCCGCTGGGCTGCCCTGCAGATTTTGGAGATGCAAGCCTCCATAATAACATGAGCAAATTCTTTATAATAAATCTTGTTCTAGGGTGCCTGGGTGGCTCAGTTGGTTAATTGTCTGACTTTAGCTCAGGTCATAATCTCACGGTTCATGAATTCCAGCCCTGTGTTGCGCTCTGTGCTGACAGCTCAGAGCCTGGAGACTGCTTCAGATTCTGTCTCTCTCTCTCTCTCTCTCTCTCTCTCTCTCTCTCTGTCTCTCACTTGTGCTCTGTCTCTGTCTTTCAAAAATAAATAAACTCAAAAAAATAAAAAAAAATCTTGCTCTATAAATATACACACATATCCTATTGGTTCTATTTCTCTGGAGGACACTGACTAATAGACCACTCATGATTTTTGATTGAAACTCAGTCATTGTGTGAAGAACATAGAGGCTGAGAGAAATAATATTGATGCTTTGGAATGTGCATGCATTTTTTTCCTGTCAGTTTATTATTGTGTGAGTTTAGTCTATATAATTAGTAGTTGTGGTGGGTTTAAGTTTTGTTGTTATCATTATCCTTATTACATCTTAGGCTTCAAATTCCTTCAGTGGTGGCCTGTCATTACCTTGTGCTTATTATGGAAGCTGAGGTAGCACATAGTTTACCTCAGTGTTCTTCCTCAGCCCTGAGTTTTGAGCAGTCCTTGTACTTAGTCTTCTTGTTCAGGTTCAGTCTTAGGCAGAGTGTACATGCCTGTATCTTAGGAATGAGACTCCTGAGCATTCCTGGCCCTCCTTCTAGTGGCAGCCAAACTATGTATCATATTTTTGCAGCAAGGGGTTTTAGGAAGGATAGAATTTTCCTTCCCTTTCCCAGTAAAGCAGACCTTTGTATGAGCATAGGATGCTGGGCTCAGGAGATTTTTCTGCCCCTTCCCCAGGAACAACTTTTGCTTCTCTCCCTCTTCTAGAAGCATTCTATTTTTGCTTGATTCTTTGAGGTGGGAGATAAAGAATTCCTAAACTTCTCACAAACAGTGATCTGTGCCTGGGTTGTGGTAGCAAGAATGCTTGCTACCTCTTACCCAGTATCTTAAGGTTTTTTGCCTCATGCAGCAGAATGGAAGAAGCAGTGTTTTGTGCCTATGCCTCTATGGTGACTAACCACTACCCACAGAATGTCCCCTTTGATGGGTGTGATACTCCCTGGTCTTCTGCCCTGCCTAGAATCTTTCTTATGAGTTCCTAGTAGAGGCCTATGAAGAAGAGTTTGTGAGTATGAACAACCCTCTGTCTAAGGCTCTAAATTATTCTAAATTGTTACATGCCCACAGTTGGCCTGCAGAAATTTGTTAAAATGTTGGCTGATTTATTCTTGCCTACTTTTTTGGCAGTCACCTCTTCCTTCTGTGCTCTGCCAAAGATGAAAGAGTTCATGTCTCCAGTTTCCTTTCAGAGAGACTTGTCACACTTTGAAATTCAGTTCAGTTGGTTGCTTTGTTACTTGAGGTCTCTGATTGGTTCAAGAAAAGTTTTTTATAGATTAGCTGGTTTTCTCCTTATTATTAGCATAGGAGTAATGTTCTCTCACTGTTTTCTATACTCTTAGCAGGATATTTATTATTAAAATAGTATATTTTCTTTCAAAGAAATTAAGAAGACAAAAAGTTGTCTTTTATATTTACCCACATATTTACCTTTTCACTCACTGCTTGTCATTTCTTCCTGTGTGAATTTCCAGTGGGCATCATCATCTGTTTAGCCTGAGTAGACTCTTTTAGCATTTCTTAGATTCACTGGCAAAAAAACTTGTCAAATTTTATGACTATAAAAACTACTTTATTTTGAGTTTATTTTTTGAAATACATTTCACCAGATACAGAATCCTGTGTTGACATCTTTTTTTCTTCTCCATTTCAGACCTTTAAAGATGTTGTTTCATTGTCTATTGGCTTCCATTATTTTATTTTTACTAGAAGTTACCTGCTATTCTTATTAATATTTCTCTTTATATAATGTATTTTTCCTTTGGCTTTTAAGATTACTCTTTTTACCTTTATTTTCAGTAGTTTGATGATCATGTAAGTACTAATTCCTTCTGTTATCACATAAGAGGTAGATTTCTAGAAAAAATTATCCAGCTTGTGATTTAGTGAGCTTATTCCTTTCTTTCAAACTTGGAAAAATTGGTTATTATTTCTTCAAATATTATTCTGCCCTTTTCTCCCTCTGAGATTCCAATGGCATTTGTGTTATACAGCCTAATAGTCTTATAGCTCATCGATTCAGTGTTTATTTTTACTGTTTTTCTCTGTGTTATTGATTTGTCTTTACATTCACAGTTTCTTGCTTTTGCAGAGTCCAGTATATTATTAAACCAATAAATTTTTGATTACATAGATTGTATTTTTCAGTTCTAGAATTCCCATTTTTTTGGTTAGAGTTGAAAAATGTTTCTTGAAATTCCTCATCACTTTGGTCATTACATCCATCTTGTCCTACATTTTCCTTAACATATTTATATTGTATAGTTCTTGTTTACTAATTCTGACTTTGGGTTGTTTGTGGCTCTACTTCTACTGACATTTTGTTTTGATTATGGGTCAATGGTGTCTGCTTCTTCACATACCTAATGCTAAGCATTATTGGTAATATGTTGTGGACAGTTGATTCTGTGTTCTTTTGCTTTGAACACTGTTGAATTTTAACAGGCATTTAAACCACTGGCAAGTCACCTTCATCCTGGGGAGGATTTGTTTAGTCCTTGTTAGGATGGTTTTTATTTTATTATTAAAAAAATTTTTTTAATGTTTATATTTTTGACAGAGAGAGAGAGAGAGAGAGAGAGAGAGAGAGACCAAGAGACAGAGACAGAGTGTGAGTGGGGTAGGGGCAGAGTGAGAGGGAGACACAGAACTGAAGCAGGCTCCAGGCTCTGAGCTGTCAGCACAGAGCCCGACACGGGGCTCGAACCCACGGACCACCAGATCATGACCTGAGCTGAAGTCGGCTGCTCAACCGATTGAGCCACCCGGGTGCCCCATTTATTTTATTATTTTTAAAAAGTAATTTATTTTGAGAGAGTGTGCACTTGCATGCACAAGAGTTGGGGAAGGGCAGAGAGAGGGAGACTGAGGATCCAAAGTGGGCTCTGCACTGATAGCAGAGAGCCTGATTCAGGGTTTTAACTCACGAACTGTGAGATCATGACCTGAGCCAAAGTCAGATGCTTAACTGACTGAGCCACCAAGCCACCCCTATTTTATTTTATTTTTAATCCAAGAATAGAGCCCATAGTTTTGGGATATAGTCATTATTTGTAAGGCTACACACTTCTTGAATTTTGATGGAAAACTAATCTCTTTTGAGGTGGTTGAACTTGAACTCCAAACCTTGTCTTTCCAGAAGTAGACATCTACTGAAATACATGCTAAACAATTTTAGTCTTCCATTTGGATCCTTACATTCTCAACTTACACTCTAAAATTTAGAACTCATTCCAGATATTTAACAGGTATTTGTATGCAGAGTTTAGGGCTGATACCTCTGTGTTCCCTCAAGTCTGGGATTTACCGTTCAATTTCATCTGTTCAATCAACCCGGAACTTGGACCTATCACTCCTCAACAAAGTAAGACTGTTACTTTCTGCTTGAACTCAACCCGTCCATGCACAGAACAAATGAGGAGTGTCCTTAAGAGAAAATCCAGTCAGGGCACCTGAGTGGCTCAGTTGGTTAAGCAGCTGACTCATGATTTTGGCTGAGGTTGTGATCTCACAGTTCTGTGACCTATTGTAGGGCTCTGTACTGGCAGTGCTGAACCTGCTTGGGATTCTTTCTCTGCTTCTTCTTCCATGTATGGGCACACACTCTTTGTCTCTCTCTCAAAACAAACAAATAAACTTAAAAAAAGGAGAAATTTCAGTCACATGTGGATTTCTCTTTTTTCCTTCTCTTCTACAATGGGCCATTGTCTGTCTAGTTTCTGCTTGCTTTTGGAAGGTTGACATTTTAAATTTTTTTTTTTCCAACGTTTATTTATTTTTTGGGACAGAGAGAGACAGAGCATGAACGGGGGAGGAGCAGAGAGAGAGGGAGACACAGAATCGGAAGCAGGCTCCAGGCTCTGAGCCATCAGCCCAGAGCCTGACGCAGGGCTCGAACTCCCGGACCGCGAGATCGTGACCTGGCTGAAGTCGGACGCTTAACCGACTGCGCCACCCAGGCGTCCCATAAGGTTGACATTTTAAACGCAGTTTTGAACAAAAAGAGCAGTTTTTTTATATATAATTGTGAAGTACAATGGTTTCTTCCCAAGTATGTAAAATAAGAACACAATGCTGAACAAAGAATTTTTCTCCTGTACGTAACATGCTATCAAATCGTTTCTTGTGCCTTTTCCCCTCAAAGCTTCTTAGGATAAGGGGTTTTGCTAAGCCTGAACTTTCAAAGCTTACAATGATCTTCCTTTACTTGATTTTTGATACCACGAATAGTATAAATTATGATATTCGTAGCTAATCACTTTTCTGTGCTTAGTCTGTTCGAGGTACTATGATGAGTGTTTAAGACTATTTTTTCCTTACACTTCATAGTTACCTTGTGAATTAGGTACTGTTCTTCCCATTTTACATATGAGGAACTGAGGCCTAATGAAATCCCATGCTTTGTCCGGGGTCATAAAAAATGTGATAGGACCAGGATGCAAATCTGAGCCCGTATGACTGAAAAGCTCATGCTTATAACCAATCAGTATGTTTGATAAATTGAATTATTTGCTTATGATTCTATTATAATTTCATATAATGGGAAGACATTTTTCTGCCTTAAAAGATTACATTTACCTTGGAATTTACTGAAGTGCAGGCAAATATTAACCATAATGAAAAACTATATTTTGTTTGGTTAGGCAGCATACCTTACCTTATTTGTTATTTCTTTGCATAATTTTTATTTAAAAGCTTTTTTAATTTGTTTGTTTTGGTTTCAGTGTCAAAATTTGAGACGTAAAGTTAAATGCAGAGTATTTCAGGAAGAGGAGTAGCATTTGCATAGCACATGTCCAGAAGATGACTGCTCAGCTGGAAGCAATTCAAATTACAAGGTGTCTTCATCTTTTAATAACTTACCATTACCTCACTAAATGATAGTAAGGAGCCACATTTTACTTACCTTACTAAATGATATGTTGCAACAAAATTATTTATGACAGGCAACAAAATCCTTCACTGTTAGTGGAGAAAAGTACTTTGAGGTTTCAGCATAGCTTCCAGAAGCAACCTTTAATGAGAAGTCCAAAGGACCCTTGAAGAAGATACTCATGAAATAATCATGCTTGTCATTGGTTTCTCAACGTTCTTCCATCATGAACCTAAACTACTGTTCCAACTAGCAATGCATTTGCTTTACTTTTTCTCCACTGTTACCAAAACAAAGGATAAAGTAGTTTTTCCTACTGATTAAAAAAATTACTA